>NW_021635207.1:0-204079 GCF_004799145.2 Neltuma alba
CGTTTTCTACTTTTTTATCATTCACTTTTGTTCTCCTAATTTTGAATCAAAATAATGGAAGCTAATAAAATTATTGTATCATAATAGTGTGGTACTAGTGTCCTAACTAATAAGAAGGGCAAAGAAAGGCCAAGGTATTGTGTTATCTAGCAATTCTGTTTTCCCTATTACTTGCATATATTAAAATGATTTTTTCTTATATAGAAGAGCTTGCAGCTAGAAATCTAATTGTTAGTCGTTAGTCAAAGATATGCCTAAGTCGTTCATTCCTGTTTATAGTGATTGAGGAGAGGCTTTATAGAAGCTTTCTCAAGTTTTGTTGTTATTACTCCTAAGTGGTAAGTTTCTTCATTGTCTTTTCTTAATTATTGCTGTATCTATATTCCTTGGTTACTAGTTGAAAAAGCTTTTATTGTTGTTGTTTACTTCTTTATTCATATAATAGTATTTTTTATAACATGTTTTCAGGTACCAAATTTCGATCATTTAATCTCTTGTTTCAATTTTTTTTATGTTTCTTTAATAATGAAGGCAGAACAATTTGGTTGTCTTTATGTTATTGTTATGCAAATTGGGTCGGTTGTCTTTTCTGATTTTGAGCGATAACTGATAACAACCCAGTCCACATCCTTTTCTCTTCTTTATTTTTTCAAATTAGATTTTGAATTTTGAATTTCTGGGCATCACATTTGCCCTCTGCTTGGACTTATAAGTCCTTTGATAGCAGAATTTATTTATTAGTTTAAATAATCCTTTTACATGTGTGTAGGCTATTAGGAAAAACATAAATTTTGTTATCTCTATGGAAATTGATGCTAAAATTTAATCAACTCCTTGTTGACTCTTAGTGTCAAGTGTTGATTGAAGAAATGTTAGCACCATACTCTACAGGTTTGCAACAGTGAGCCTATGAATTACAAGCTCTTATTAGGTTGGATAAACAAGTTGGCTATGATGCCACAAGATACAAGTTGTGAAGGTAGTGAGATTATTGTTAATTCTTGAATCTTCTCATATGAATTATACCATGCATTGAAATGTACGTTATGGGTTCCGGGCCATGAGTTGAAATTACTTTCAAGCTGAAGTTTTAAATTGTAGCTTGCACTAGTGTAACTTCATTTGTTTTCCTAATTCCAAATACTCCTTTCCTTCATATGCAGTTCACATTTGAAAACTATGGATTTGCAAGGAACAAAACTGTGGATTTTGAAGAAGAGCGATGGGTTCTTCCCATAAGTATAACTGTCAATACTTACTTTGATCTCAATCTGTCCTTTCTAATGGCCTTGTGATTTTACTTGTATTAGATACTTTCACGTTACATTATTATTGTGACTTTTGAGTATCTATATAACACTACAATTAATATATATGTTGTGATTTGACTTATTATGTTTTTATTTATAAATCTTCTTTATATAGTGACTTTTGAGTATAGGACATTTTTTATTGGATTGGAAGTGATTTAAATCACTAAATCACTTCCAATCCAACAAAAATGCCCTCTCTTCTTTTTTTTTTTTAAAAAAAAGAAAATGTCATTCTTTACTTTCGTTTTGCAAAAACAAAAGTAAAAAGTAGCTCCTTTTACTTCTATTTTCCTAAAAACAGATGTGAGAAAAGTTTGACTTTTTATGTCTGTTCAAAACAAAAGTGAAATATGGGTACTTATTTATGTCCCCTCTTTTCATGCCCCCCAAAATAGAGGTAAAAAGTTCTTCGGAATAGAAGTAAAAAGTCTCTATTATAGTAGTGTTGATGAGAGCCTTTATCGTTCACTTTGGGGTTCTCAATCAAAAATAAATCCACGAAATGTAATATAGTGCAAAACTTGGCTTGTTTCACTTTGAGGAGCCTTTATTTGAAATCATAAGTAAACTAAGTATCAAAAAAATAATTTGACAGGGCAAAAAGGGTTTAGGTTTTGAAAGTTAATTTTATTATTGTACTAACTATTAGAGATGCAATGGAATAAATCTAAACTACTATTTTTTTTATTTTTCTTTTTATAAAAGTGAATGGGAATGGATATGATAAAATGTATAAGATGAATGCTTCTTAGAAATGGATTAATGACCTTCCTTGTTCAAAATATTTTGGGAGTTAAAACAATGCACTAAGTCTCAATAAAAAACCCCAAAACACCATTTGGGTCTAGCAATCCTAATTAGTGATTATTCCTACTCCTGTAGTTAATAAGCACCTCTTAAGTTGCTATTTAAACCACTTAGTGTGTAACTATGATTAAATCAAATACCTCATTCCCCTTAAAGATTAATGCTTAACTGAGACATTAATAGAGCACTCAACCGAGACACTCAAAAGCAAGCCCAAATCAAGTGTACTATCCATACTACCATGCCAAACAATAAAATATCAACAAACTCACAAAAGAAAATATAGGAATATATAACTTTCAAACTATCAAATCTAATCACAGTCATATTTGTCCAATTCAACAGAGATAATCAACTCAAAATCTCAATCTCTAACATTATAAAGCACCATTCTACAACCAAAGAATCGAAATATAGATAAGAGAAAATGAATGGAATAAAATTAACTCCCTTATGTAGCTTTGAAACTCAAACCATTATCTCTATCCCAAGAAGCAATGAGATTCAGCCACTCATCACATTAGACGCAGCAAGCTCAAAGGAAGAAGAAAGAGTCGTCGCTAATCCTTGTAGTAATGAACAACATTGTCGACGGTGAAGACAGAGGTGGAGGGTGTTGCTAATGATGGTGATGGTCGCTCTGCCTCTCGTCTCCCTCCTTTGCGAAGATGATGATGAATGGAATGGAGATCTTCGGTGGTAATGGAAGGAAGGAGTGATTCACCGGTGATGATTGTAACATCCCAAAATTTCTAGCCTAGAAATAGGGAAATATGTCACACCCTGATATCTTTAGCATGATTAATGAAGGAATTAGGGTTGACCAAGGCCAAGTGAGATAAAAGATAAATAAACAATATAACAATTGAAGTGAAAACTAGAAATGGACCAAATTGTCATTTAAAAAATGATTGGTCTATAAAGGGCATTATCGTAATTAGTGTCCAAAAATCCTAAAAATTTCCAGTAAATCATGAAAAATAGAATTAATGTCGTAGAACAGTATTTGAGGTGTGGCAAGTAAATACAGGTTGAAAATAATTTATGAAAAATTATTTTAATTATTAATTTTGGCTAAACTAGGAAAAATTAGCTAATATTAATTATTAAAAATATCTAGAGATCTCAGAAAATTATGAACAATTAAAGAAAATTCATTTAGGAATTATAAAGATTTATAAAATTATTTCCAACCTTAAATTGAATTAATATAGGTAGATTATCTGTTTTTACAGAAATAGCAATTTAAAGAGTTACAGAGGGAGATAAATTATAAAATTAATCAAGGAAGTTTCTTTTATTGAGATATAATTAATGGTGAGCTGATATAAGAATTCTGAGATACTAGAATTTTTCAGCTATCATATAAAATAAACCAATATTATATTAAAACTCAGTGGGCTGTTAGGACAACCGGGGTGATAAAATTTCCTACAAATTACAAGGACACATGTCATGCCCAAGTTGGCCAAGAAAAGGAAAAAAAGAAAATAAAAGAAAATAATAAATCAATTTAGATTAAAATCTTATTAGGGATAAGTAAAGATGATTATGGTTAAGTCATCTTTCATAAGATCTTGACACATGGCAAACATGGTTCATTAGATGGCTAGGATTCAACCATCTATCTTTGAAAAGTCAAAAGTTTCTAGAAGGATAATTAGCCAAGTTAATCAAGGAATTAAGAGAGTTAACCTTGATTAAAACCTAATTAATCTTAATGAATAAGAAGAGATGACATAAGCCCTAGTGACTCACCATCCAAGTGTCAACATATTAAGCCATATAGCCTAAGATTTATGCATGTGGAAAGAGGTAAAAATTGGAAGGCCAAGATTAAGTCTTATTTGATTAATGAAAATATGAAGCCTATAAATACCCCCCACATGTTCATTTCATGCAAGACCTTTCAAGTAGGGAACCTCTTGTAAAATTTCATTTGGAGAGAGAAAGAGAAGAGTTTTAGTGAGAGAAAGTCACTTGGAAGCAAGGTAAGCTTCTACAACTCTTCTATTTCAAGTTATAATGGTTGTATGTTAGTTTTATATTATTTTGATGATGATGGAAAGTCATTTTTCTAGGGGGAAGTGCTTAAGCATGGTTAAGGGTTAAGGATTAAGTGATTACATGTTAGTTTTGTTGAAAATCCTTTTCCCTATGATTATTTATGGAGTTCGATCAAATCAAGTTAGTAGCGTAGGAATTGAATTTTCATAAAACTAATGTGATAATTAAATTCTACAAGAAAAATTATATAGGAAAGGCCCAAGAAAGTTTAAGAATCAAAACTAGAAAAATAAATCCTAAAAACCAAGAAAAAAGGGTTTAAGGGGTTATGTTAAGTTGTGAAGTTGTAATGATGCTTAACGTTGTGTCATCAGTTGCTTAATAGGCTATGCACAACAAAAGGGTAAAGATCTAGTCAAGTGGAAAGAGTTCAAAAAGAAGGAAAGCATTTAAGGTAGCTTTGCAATCCATTATATTAAGATCTAGTTAAGAGGAAAGAGTTCAAAAAGAAGTAAAGCATTCAAGGTAGCTTTGCAATCCATTATATTAGTGTGTCACCTTGCTTTGTATAATTATGGCTATGTGTCTTGCTAAGTTGTTATGCTATGAGGTAGATGAGAATGTTATGTTATATGATGTTGCCTTCATGCAATTTATTCCTTGGCTTATGCTATGTTGAGTGCTATGAATGTTTATGATGATATGTCCTTGCCATAGCATGAACATCCAAGGGCAACAGAAGGGAGTTGGCTTAAAGCATACATGCATACAGCTTAATTTGCAATGTATTATGACCTTGATAATGTATGCAATTGCTACTAAGATTCCCCAAGAATCTTACCCCAATATTTAAACAAACCCTAGGGCATTCAACATCCAAGGGCAACAGAAGGGAGTTGGCTTTTACTTAAAGAGGTAGTAAGCTATAGTAACTTTATATGGCTTTGAACCTTTCTATTTTGGAAGAATGTAATATTAAGCATGCTTTAAGTTTCCAATAGTATGACTAAGGTTAGAAGTATACAAGCATGATTAGAAATAGGTAATATAGCTAATGAGAGTATGTTATGATGGTAAATAGTCAATTAAGTTAAGTTACCCTTTCAAGGGGGTAAAATGTCAACTAAAATGGATCAAAGTTTGACCCACAACCATTTAAGCAAACAAGTAAGTTAGGTTATGAAATTTGGCAAGCAAAGAGATCTGATATTTCTCTTTAAAATGAGTGGTTGTTTGCCCAATTCTGATAACCAAGCAGAAAGTTGTGCCTTTCCAAAGTTAGGCAAAAGTAAGGTAAAAATCCAAAGATGACCAAATAAACAGTAAGATTTACAAAGAAAACAAGGCTTGAATTTCAAGGCAACCAGTCTAGAAACTATTTTTTCTTCAAAAGTTTATCCAAAGTGCTTTCCATAAAACTTGGAATCACTTGATTTTGATTTTTCTATAATCAGTTATGAATTTTTAAAGTTGGCAAAGATTTCAGTGAAATGTGAATAGTACGCAGAAGCATTCTGTGACTTGAGGTCACAACCTGAGAAGTTGAGGTCATGATCTGGAGGCAAAAATGGCCTCTGTGACCTCAAGTCGTGACCGGGAAGCACTAAGTCGCGACCTGAACTGGGAAAATGAAAAATTTTCAAATTTTTAAGCCTTTTCTCATACTTAAGGGTCATATAAATTTTCAAATGTGATTTTTCATAACTTGTAGTCTTCAAAAGTGATTCCAGATGCTTCCGCAAGGCAAGTTAACTGGTATAAACTTAAGGTGTTACATTTTTGGTACTAGAGCAAATGGTTCTGGCAATCAAAACAAATTTTTAAACTTAAAACTTCTATGCTCTGAATTTTGAGGAAAACATTTTACACTATTCATTGATAATTTTATTTGGTCATTTGGATTACAGAAAACTTAGGTGATGGCTGTCTGTGATAATGAAAGTGGAAAATCAGGAGAGACCATTAGGAAAGTCATGGTCAGTTAACAATATCCATAGTGGTACGACAAGACTGTTAGTGGTAGTCTCACCCAAGAGGGGGTGAATTGGGTGAGTTATAAAAATTTACAAAATTAAAACAAAGAACTATCGGAAATAGAGAGTGTGAGTTTAGAATGATTTCATCGTAGAAAGGAAGGCACAAGATTTATACTGGTTCGGTCTCAACCACCTGACCTATGTCTAGTCCTCAGAACACCTTTGAGTATTTCACTATGTTCCAAGATTGATCGAGCTCTTGGCGCCTCAGTATAGTAATTGAAGCTCTCAATCACTCCCCTTTACTTCCCGTAAGATTACAGCCCCACTATTCACCAAAAAAAAAAAAGGATTACAGCCCCACTCAAGAGTCCACACCCTTGAGTATCACACAAACGTGATTAATGGGTAGTAAATAAACTCTCTTACAGAGTAAATAAATGATAATCATTGACACTCAGAGTTATGAAAGAACAGAGTATTGAATGTAAAAGTAAAAATCAATAGAGGGTAGCTCGCATATTCAATTCTGTTCATTAATGCTTCTTCGCGCCTTTTATAGTTGAGGTCGTTTAGTAACCGCTAGATGGAAGAGCTTCTAGCCATTGTAAGTTCGGTTGCGTGTTTTTCCAGTTGCAACGGTTTTCGCCATTAATGCTTCTGACAGGGTAGGTTATAAACTACTTGGACAACCGTTAAAGTGCCGTCGGGATTTTCTTCGTAATTTGCAAAAATTCATTAATTCAATAAGTTTATTCTTCATAGAATAAGATCAAGAGTAGATTCGACCAACTGATAATTGAATATTCATAGCTTATGATTAGAATCAATGTCAGATGCACTGGGCAATAACTGAACATGCTTAATCAAAGTATTGTTCGATTATTACTTGATTGATCAAGTTATCGATTATTCTGAGTGAAGACTTTGAACTAGAGAACCAAAATTATCGATCAAGTTATGGATCATTAGTTTATCGATCAGGTGATCAATAAGGGAAAAGGTGATATCATACTATGATGCATGGACAATGAAGATCAAGGTTGCTTTTGATTTTGACATTCTTTATGTAACATCCCAATTTTTAAGCCTAGAAGTACTAGAAATAGCCTGAATGAGATAGGCTACTAGACCCCTTTTTAGTAGAGGTCTTAAAGATGAGAAAGAAAGTTAAAGCAGTTTTAGGGACTAAACTGCAAAGTGAATGTTTTAAGGGGCTAAAGGGTAATCAAAGTTAGAGGCTCCAGTAAAGTCTCAAAGGCCCAGAAAGAGAAAAGAGGCTAGATACAGACCAATGGTTAAATTAGAAGCCTCAAAGAGATGGTTTTATGAGGTTGAGCCTAAGCAGGGGTAAAATCGTAAATTCAGAAAGTTACAGCCATCAGGGGTAAAAATGGAAAGTACTTAGAAAATTCTGAGAAAATCCCAGAAAATGGGAAATAATATTCTAAGGCTCTTTTGTGAAGAGAGATGGTGAAAATACCCCTGAAGTAACTTAAAAGGAATTTATAAGTTTATGGCTCGTTTTGAGGTATAAAGCTAAATTTAATTATTTGAGCCATCAGGAAGCCTCAGAAATGTAAGTAAAAATGGGATTCACGAGTTAAGAGACTATAGAAAATTATAAAATTAGTCTCGTCCCCAAAAGGCCAGCAGAATGGTTTTAAGAATTCTTGAAAGCCAGTTATGCCGAAAAAGGGCATTTTAAAGAATGATTTTTAAGTGGGGCTACAGGTTGAGTTATGACCTGAGAAAATTCACAAATTTTCTCTAGAATATGAGGAATTTTATGATATTTTTGGATGAATTTTTGGAGCTCTGGATTGAATAAAATGCTCCAGTCAAATATTAAATAATTTTGTCCCCTAAATAGGAGACAAAACCAAAGAAAATATCTAAGAGCCATCATGACGATGCTGAGTCAGCATGCTGAGTCATCAAGCGTAATCATGACACCGACGAGTCATCATGCTGAGTTGCCAAGCGTAATCATGACACCTACAAGTCATCATGCTGAGTCACCAGAAGATATTTATGGACAACATAAAAATCAGAACGCAGTATGGGAATATTTTAGACAATCTTTTGTCTAACCATTATAGCGAAATCTCTACTGCATGACTCAGTACGGTTAAGTAGCCTGTCAGTAGAGCTAATTATTTTCATCTATGCTCCTCTAAGGTGGCACCATATATGTACTTATTAAGATGAGAAAATAGTGTCAGAACATGTCCTGGTGGTACAGGGTAAGTCAGGACTCGAAAAGTATCCGATACGATGCAAGATTGGCTTGATAAGTGGAGAAATAATTAAGAAAATATTTTTGCACGAATTTTCTATTTATTTTCTCCCTATTTTAATGCCATAAATGATGAAAGGACATGAAAGTGACACGTGTACGGTTAGATGAGAAAAAGAAAATATTACGTGTACGGCTAGATGGAAGACACGTGTACGGTCAGATGCAAGACACGTGTGCGGTGTAACATCCTGATTTTTGGGCCTAGAAGTATCAGAAATAGCTTGAATGAGATAGGCTACCAGACCCCTTTTTAGTAGAGGTTCTAAAGATGAGAAAGGAAGTTAAAGCAGTTTTAGGGACTAAACTGCAAAGTGAAAGTTTTACAGGGCTAAAGGGTAATCAAAGTTAGAGGCTCCAGTAAAGTCTCAAAGGCCCAGAAAGAGAAAAGAGGCTAGATACTAACCAAAGGTTAAGTTAGAAGCCTCAAAGAGATGGTTTTATGAGGTTGAGCCTAAGCAGGGGTAAAACCGTAAATTCAGAAAGTTACAGCCATCAGGGGTAAAAATGGAAGGTACTTAGAAAATTCTAAGAAAATCCCAGAAAATGGGAAATAATATTCTAAGGCTCTTTTGTGAAGAGAGATGACAAAAATACCCCTGAGATAACTTAAAAAGAATTTATAAGTTTATGGCTCAGTTTGAGATGTAGAGGTAGATTTAATTGTTTGAGTCATAAGGAAACCTCAGAAAATTATGATAAAATGGGAATGTATGATCTAAGAGACTATAGAAAATTATAAAATTAGTCTCATCCCTAGAAGACTAGCAAAATGGCTTTAAGAATACTTAAAAGCCAGTTGTGCCGAAAAAGGGCATTTTAAAGAATGATTTTTAAGTGAGGCTACAGGTTGAGTTATGACCTGAGAAAATTTACAGATTTTCTCTAGAATATAAAGAATTTTATGATATTTTTGGATGAATTTTTGGAGCTCTGGATTGAATAAAATGCTCCAGTCAAATATTAAATAATTTTATCCCCTAAATAGGAGACAAAACCAAAGAAAATATCTAAAAGCTATCATGACGATGCTGAGTCAGCATGCTGAGTCATCAAGCGTAATCATGACACCGACGAGTCATCATGCTGAGTCGCCAAGCATAATGATGACACCTACGAGTCATCATGCTGAGTCACCAGAAGATATTTATAGACAGCATAAAAATCAGAACGTAGTATGGGAATATTTTAGACAGTCTTTTGTCTACCCGTTATAGTGAAATCTCTACTGCATGACTCAGCAAGGTTAAGTAGCCTGTCAGTAGAGCTAATTATTTTTCCCTCTACTCCTCTAAGGTGGCACCATATATGTACTCAATTAAGATGAGAAAATAGTGTCAGAACATGTCCTGGTGGTACAGGGTAAGTCAGGACCCGAAAATATCCGTTACGGTGCAAGATTGGCTTGATAAGTGGAGAAATAATTAAGGAGATATTTTTGCACGAATTTTCCATTTATTTTCTCCCTATTTTAATGCCATAAATGATGAAAGGACATGGAAGTGACAAGTGTATGGTTAGATGGGAAAAAGAAAATATTACGTGTACGGCTAGATGTAAGACACGTGTACGGTTAGATGCAAGACACGTGTGCGGTCGGAATAAAGACATGTGGCTTGATAATGTAAGCATGATGTCATCATGATGAGGCAAGCATGATGTCATAGGACACTTGTCACCGTAAGATCAAAAGAGAAAATGGACGGTCCAGATCGAGCCACATATTTTTAAGATCAACGGTCCAGATTCAGTCTGCTTTTCTATAAATACCCCCTCCCCTCCCTACCATTTCGTCCAAGCATAAGGAATCCATGGGGAAGCTCTTGAAAAATGGTTTCTAGAGAGAGAAAGAAGAGGGAGAAAGAAAGGCCAAGTGGTTCCAAGCCAGATCAAACTCTAAAACAAGGTATGTGATGGTTATAGCACCTGATTTTATGCCTATTTCGGATTAGTTACTGTACATATCTGATTCTGAAATTTTTTATGCTTAAATTACACTCTGTGAGCTTTAAATCTATATGTAGAACACTTTATTTGGATATGTATACGATTTATGGTGATTTTTCAAAGTTAGGGTTTGAAATCTGGAAACAGTGTTGAACTTTTGGAAGAGTTTCGAGTTCCGTACAGTTCCGGTACTGTTCGGTGTAGAATTGGCTCTTGAAACTATTTTTCCTTTAAATTTAACTTAAGGATATTCCAGTGAGACTTGGAAGCACTCAATTTGGATTTTTCTAGAATTAATTATGAATTTTCAAAGTTGAGCAAAAATTCTGGAAATTCTGTGTGAACAGTACCCGCGAAGCAAATTTTCCAGATTTGATATTCTTGAATCTAAAGCCATCTAAAGTGGTCCTAATTGACAATAAATGGATCTTAAGGATGGTAAATGATAAGATTTATGTTAGAAAAGTTAGAAAGAAAACCCTAAGGCTAAGAGAAAGGGTTGAGATTCAAGAAAGCTAGTCTTGAACTTTATGCAATCTAATGGTCCTAATGGATTGTGTGATCATTATGGTTATGTTTAGGACCTTTGGGACATCCAAGAGGATGTTTGGTGATGTTGACCGAATGTCCACATGGTTGGAAAGACAAGGGAATCAAAGGAAAAGCAAGGGGAAAGCCATGTTACAAGGTAGTGAACTTACCTATACTGTGTGCTTGATATGTATGCTTGCATGATGTGGTTGTGTTGCCATGATGTGACTAAGCTATGATGAAATGTTTACAAAGTTATGTTTGCAATTTTATGTTATGTTTTGCCTTGGCAATATGTTATGGAAGCATGAAATGCTTTAGCTTACTTTCCATGGCATTCATGTGTTAATGTTATAACATGTCATGCATGTGCATTATGTCTTGCATACTTATGGGTAGTGTTTGCTACTGAGATTCTCCCGAATCTCACCCCTCCCTAACCAACCATTTAGGTCAATCAATGATGGGCAATAATGGCATGAGAAGCAAGGAGAAGTAAGTGGAGAATTATTCTTGGTAATGGATGAGACTGTTGATGAATGTATAATTCTCCTATTATATAATTTATGTTATGGACGCCTCTGATGCCATGTATTTAATTGTAACATTTACGGCATGAATGAAAATGTATGAGAATGAATGGGAAAGAGTAATCCAAAGTTATGTATGTCAAAGAAATAAAAAGAATTATAGTAAAGAGATGTTAAGGGATAAAACGTAAGTCCTGGAGCAGTGAGTTTGTAGCTCCAGTTTGACCTATCAAACGAGTGAGTTAGGTCATAAGATTTGGCAAGCAAAGAGATCTGATGTTTCTCTTTAAAGTGAAGGGTAGTTTGCCCGATTCCGATAACTGAGCAGAAAGTTATGCCTTTGCAAAGTTAGGCAAAAATACAGTAAAATCCGAAAATGACCAAATGAACAGTAACTTTTTCAAAGGAGATTGAGCTCGAATTTCAAGGCAATCAGGTCAGAAACTATTATTCCTCAAAATTCTATCCAAAGAGCTTTCTGTAGAACTTGGAATCACTCAATTCAATTTTTCTACAATTAGTTATGAATTTTCAAAGTTTGTCACATTTTAAGGTGACAATGAATAGTAACCCGTAAATGAAAATTTTCAAACTTGATTTTTCATCAATTGTAGCCTTCAAAAGTGATTCCAAATGCTTCCGCAAGGAAAGTTAATTGATTTAAACATGAGGCGTTACACTTTAAATAGTGAATCAAGACACTTATGAAGGCTGAGAAAAGCTCGAATGAAATATATGATAAATTTTGAGAAACATCGAGACTTAAGGTTTAAACTGAAATTGCCTCATGATCGAACAAGTGATCGAACGCTTGTTGATCGATCAGGTTATCGATAAATAGAGTGTTATAGAAATGACTTTTCAAACACTGATTATCGAACACTTTATCGATAAATAGATTATGGATAACCTCATCAAGAAACAGTAGACAAAAGTATATTTTGTGAAAACACAGACTATGTAAGTTGATCGAATAGATGATCGATAAAAGGTTGATCGATAATGTTATCGATAAAAAGGTCTTTTCTTGTAAAACAAAAGAGCTGATTTATCGATCAAGTTATGTGAAAACAATGTAAACATGAAGGGTGGTTATCGATAAGATTATCGATAATCTGATTATCGATCTGGTGATCGAAGAACCATGATGTGACAGAGTTATGTTGATTATCGATCATGTGATCAATAATGTTCTTATCGATCAGGTGATCGATAAGCCACCGAAATAAATTCCTGTAAGAAGAGTTATGAGGCAATGTTCGATCATATTATCGATAAATAGCTGATCGATAATGTGATCGATAAATGGCGATAAAAACAAAACATAGAATGAGTAAAGTACATTACCATTTATCTGTCTTCTCATCGATAATCGGTTTATCGATCATGTGATCAATAAACACCTATTAATTTTGTATTTCTGATTATCGATCAAGTGATCAATAATTTATCCCAGATTTTCATATGCAACTAAGAATGATCGATCAACACATTATCTAACACATTATCGATCAAAGTTTCTGCTGAGTTTACTGAAGGGGATTGAAAGGCGACGCGCAACGGAAAACAACACAAAATTTTAAAACTTTCAATCCCTTGCTCGGATCTACCGATCGCGTTTAAGTCAGGTAGTAAGAAGCATTACCTTCGGTGTTCGATTTCCTGGTGACTCGATGATTCGGCCGTTCAGGATGCTTCTGCTTGCCTCCTTTGTCGTTCGAAGTCGACAACTCTGGTCGGCTTCCTCTACCGGTATCCACACGAGTAGCCCTCAACCTCGAACGACGTGCTAGCGTCTATGTCCGTCTAGGGTTTTCAGAGAATCCGTCCTCTCTCCTCACTTTTGGCCGTCCCTTATCTACTTAGTGCTTTCGCTCTCACACATAAAACCCTAGCTCCCTAATATCGAATATATAGGATGCTATAGGTATTATGAGTGATATTTTAATTTCGAAATTAATCCCAAATTAATTCCGAAATTAATACAATATCAAATATTGCATAATTAGATAAGAGAACAATTAAATAAATATGGTTTAAATTAAATCCGTCTCACAGATTTAATCCACCTATTTATTTAATAAAGAGATGACGGAATTAATTTATATATATTTAATTTATCCTTATAAATTAAATCTAACAATTAATATCTCTTATATTTATATAATATATATACGAATTTATATATATATATATATATACACGTCCACCCTATATTATTCATTGAATCTGGACATATCTTAGATTCAATGAATCTGGACATCATAACTCGTATTGGGCTATTTTGTGTGCGACCCTGTAGGCCCATATGAAGTTGGCAGTGGGCCATTAACTATAATGACTCACAAGTCGTAAGCGATCTCTAGCAAGACATCATGACTACCCAAATCATATGAGGATCGTTGAACGATGTAACCTTTCATACAATCATATCACGTCCCTTTTGTCACACGACATTTTGGTCATGGATGAGGCATGGAGAACATCATCCTCCTATTCATGACCGTTACTTTCTCGATCCCTGAGTAGTCTGAGTATAGAAACGGAACTACCTTTCCATTATAGTATGGCCATACATTTCTCAGACTCACTCATCGAGGGGCCTAGTAATGTCTCTCTACGAATGTGAGGGACAAATTCCATCTTGACCATTCACATTCCTCCGCATGAAAAACCACTAAGCCTGAACATAGTCTTTATGATCACTCGGTCAAAAGTGACTTTTGACTAGGTCAAAGCTAAGCGTTTCTCATGTAGGAATCCATGATGATCTCAGGTCAAAGGGCATAGTGACATGGTTTGTATATGAGAGAAGCTTATGACTTAACCCATGCAGCTCTCTCATAGCGGGTCGGTCCAACATCTTGTACTCTTACATGTGCCTATGACTTTAATTTATATCTTTAAAGTCATACTGATCTTATTTCATCTTTACTCCCACATAGATGACCGACCAGAGACATTTAGGATAAACCATGAGTTATCCAAGGATGGTCATCACAGTAAACATGCAAATAATATGATAACGTAATTAATAAATTCATAAATTAAAAATGTTCAAAACATAATGATTGGCCCCTAGGGCACAATTTCCAACATTTACTTAATTAGACAGAGTTATTATCTATCAGCTTATCGATAAAACCTTGATCGATTAGATGATCGATCAACATACTGAATCACAAATTACTCACTTTGTTATCATCAAAACCTTAAACCTAACAAAGACGTGATGGTACGAGGATATTGAGAGGTACGGAGAGCTTAGCACCAATTCCCTAACTATCCATGTAGATTACTTTAGTTTCAAGGGGAAGGCTCCAGAGAGAGACATAGCCACAGTTGTCTCTAATAATGTACCAGCAATTATTGGGATACCTAGTGATGATGGAGTGGGCCCAAGTCAGATCCCTATACCTGAAATTAAGAAAGAGTTCTATTAGTTTGCTCAACTAGTTCAGGAGTTCCAGTTTAGGAGCTATTTCATTAAGCCTTATGAGCACCAGGAGGCTAATGTATACTTGAGGTTCTTAGAGGACATTAAGAGCCTTTATTATTGGGCGGCTAGGGAGGATCATACCCTAGGGGATGATGACTGGATCCTGAGCAAGCACAACCTGAAGCAGCTATACAAGTCCAACACCAAGTACTTGAAGAGCAAGCAGGACTGGCTAAGAACCAAAGGGATATTCAGCAGTGGATTGCGAAATTGTGAAAGCATAATCCACCAGAGTTCAAGGGTTCACTGGAACCATAAATAGCTAAAGATTGGATTACCCGACTAGAGAAAATCTTTTGAGTGATGGGATGTTCATCTGAGGTCAAGGATCAGATGGCAATCTATGAGCTAGAAAAAGAAGCTGATCAGTGGTAGAACAATATTGGGTTAGTACTGCAAGCCAACAACACTCCAATAACATGGGAGGTGTTCAATGAAAGGTTCTATCAGAAGTACTTTCCCCGATCAGCATAAGATAAAATGAAAGCCGAGTTCTTAGTGTTGCAGCAGGGGAATAATAAAACCTTTGATGATTACCTAGCAAAATATATTCGTTTGTCCTGTTATTCTGCTTATCTGAAATGTCTTAACGATGAACAATGGAATACAGAGAAGTTGGTCAGAGGATTAAAGCTGACACTAAGGGAGCTCATGGCGCCTCAACAGATAGAGAGTTTTAATAAGGCGGTGGAAGTCTGTCGTATTACTGAATCGAGTCAGAATCATCTAGGGATGATGCCAGTAGCTTTGAGAATTGGGAGACCCCTACTGAGGCCAAGTCAAGAAGGAAGCCTGGCTTTGGTAGAAAGATGAAAAAAGGGAATAGATGTATAGAGGGGTTTGATATCACACGGAAGGCTAAGGAATGTGAGAAGTACGGCTAGAATCATGGCAACAGGCTATGTTTATTTGGCCAAAATGTGTGCTATAGATATAGGAAATTGGGACACTTATCATAGGAATGCCTGTAAGGGGCAGAAGGGGCGAGGCAGTAGACCCAAGGTAGAGTAAACTTACCTTTCTTGTGTGCTTGATGTGTATGTTTGTGTGTTGATGTGCATTATGTTGTTGATGAAGATATAAGATGCTACTATTTCATTGATATTTTCCATGGCCATGCATGTTTATGTGAAGCATTGAGCATGAGAAAATGTTATAAGTAAGTATGAGCTAGATTAAGTAAGCATGTCATATACTTACATCCATCTTGCATGTATAAATAGCAATGTTTGCTATTGAGATTCTCTCCAATCTCACTCTCCCTTAACCAACCATAATAGGTGGTAATGATCAAGCAAATGATGCATGAAGTGGGAGCAAGAAAAAAGAAAAAGAATTGAAGAAATTCATTGTATTAAATTGTATAAGTTGTAGGTTAATGTATAATAAACAATAATAATGTATGAGAATAGTTTATAGATAGATGGAATGGTATTATGCAAGGAAAGAATTAATTATGAATTATTAATACAAGTTAGGGGGATAAAGTATCCCTAAAAGAGTCACGAATTAGTGATAGAGTGGAGGTGAGGCAAACGATTGATTCTGTCTATGAAATTTAGTATGGTTAAAGTACACATCTTGGGCTTTAAAAAAAGTGGTATCTCACCTAAAATAGATGTGTGTGCTAAGACTTATGCTTGATCAAAATTAGGACAGAGAAACTGAAAAGTATAGTTTTAACCAAATGACTAGTAAATTTTAACGAATGAACTGCATGAATTGGCAGGGTTCAAGTCTAATTTTATATTTTTTCCCTATAGAGAATTGAAAGAGCTTCAAATAGAATTTTGAACCACCTCAATACAATTTTTGTATAATTAGTTATGATTTTTCAAAATTGGACTGAAAATTTGGAATTTAACCCATGAACAGTAACCCGAGAAATAACTTTTAAATTTTCAATCTATGCGCTTGTTTCATGAATAGCATTTCCAGTAACAATTATCATGTCACAACATCATTCAAATAACAAATACAAACCAACACATAAGCATACCACATCAAGCACATAAAGGGTAAGTTCACTGCCTTGCACCTTAAGCTTTCCTCTTGCTTTTCTTTTGAGTCCCTTGACTTCCTAACTACAAGGGCTTTCAGTCAACATCATCAAACATCCTCTTAGATCTTCCAAGGTCCTAAAAATAATCACATTGGTTATACAATCCATTAGAACCAAGAGATTATATAAAGTTTAAGACTAACCTTCTTGAACCTAACCCTTTTCTCTTAATTTTGGATTGATGCTCTAACTTTGTAAAATTATTCCCTATCATTTTGATAAAATTTGGGCAACACTTTCACTTAGGAAAATGACTTCCCAACATCATCAAACTATCATAAAATCAACATATAACTACCATAAACCAACATAGAGAAGTCTGGAAGCCTTACATTGGTTCCAAGTCACTTCCCCTCTCTAGAATTTCTTCTTTCTCTCTCTACTTTTGATTTTGCAAGAGTTTCTCCTTTTAAAATGGTCTTGCATGAAAATGAACTATGGGTAGGGAGTATTTATAAGCTTCATACTTTCCATAATGACACACACGCCCTTTTTGAATAAGAGCTCATCTTAGCCCTCCATTCAACCACCCTTCCATGTGTACACATCTTAAGCAACATAGCCTAAGAAGATGACTAGTGTCTTGGTGAGTCATGGCTTCAAGAAGCTTGTAGATGCTTCTAGAGATTTCTAATTCCCTCTAGGTTCTTCTATACTTTTCTTGATTGCTCTAGATTCTTCTAACAACTTGAAGAAATCCTTTCATGCCCATTCATCAACTTAACATTAAAATAGGGAGGAAATAAATGGAAAATTCGTGCAAAAATATTTTCTTAATTATTTCTCCACCTATCAAGCCAATCTTGCACCGTATCGAATACTTTTCAGGTCCTAACTTACCCTATAGCATCGGGACATTTTCTTCTTAAAATTCCAACCAATAAAAGGTACATATATGTTGCCACCTTACAGGAGCATAGAAAAAAATAATTAGCTCTACTGACAGGCTACTTAGCCTTACTAAGTCACGCAGTAAAGATTTCATTATAACGGGTAGACAAAGGATTGTCTAAAAGGTACCCATATTGTGTTCTAATATTTTTTATACTGTTCATAAATATCTCTTGCTGACTCAGCATGATGACTTGTAGGTGTCATGATTACACTTGGTGAGTCAGCATGCTGATTCAGCACCGTCATGATGGCCTTTAGATATTTTTTTTGATTTTGTCTCCTATTTAGGGGACAAAATTATTTAATATTTGACTGGAGTATTTTATTCAATCTAGAGCTTCAAAAATTCATCCAAAAATATCATAAAATTCCTCATATTCTAAAGAAAATCTATGAATTTTCTCAGGCCATAACTCAACCTGTAGCCCCACTTAAAAATCATTCTTTAAAATGCACTTTTTTGGCATAACTGGCTTTTAAGTATTCTTAAAGCCATTTTGCTGGTCTTCTGGGGATGAAACTAATTTTATAATTTTCTATAGCCTCTTAGGTCATACATGCCTATTTTACCATAATTTTCTGAGGTTTCCTTGTGACTCAAACAATTAAATCTACTTTGCATCTCAAACTGAGTTATAAACTTATAAATTCCTTTTAAGTTATCTCAGGGGTTTTTTTGTTATCTCTCTTCACAAAAGAGCCTTAGAATATTATTTCCCATTTTTTTGGGATTTTCTTAGAATTTTCTATGTACTTTCCATTTTTACCCCTAATGGCCGTAACTTTCTGAATTTACGGTTTTATCCCTGCTTAGGCTCAACCTCATAAAACCATCCCTTTGAGGTTTCTAACTTAACCTTTGGTCTGTATCTAGCCTCTTTTCGCTTTCTGGGCCTTCAAGACTTTACTGGAGCCTCTAACTTTGATTACATTTTAGCCCCTTAAAACTTTCACTTTGCAGTTTAGTCCCTGAAACTGCTTTAAGTTCCTTTCTCATCTTTGGGACCTTTGCTAAAAAAGGGTCTGGTAGCCTATCTAATTAAGGTATTTCTAGTACTTCTAGGCCCAAAAATTAGGATGTTACAACACCTACCTTTGATCAACCAAGCTTGGATCTAAGGACCTTGGAACTTCTAAGAGGATGTTTGATGATATTGACCGAATGCCCACATGGTTAGGAAGTCAAGGGAACTAAAGGAAAAGCAAAAGGAAAGCTTGAGGTGCAAGGTAGTGAACTTACCTATTGTTAGTGCTTGATGTTGTATGCTTGTGTGTGCTGTATATGTGTTATTTGAATATTAATGTGACATGTTTTAGCTGCTATAATTGCTATTCATGATGGGTAGATTATGTCTCCATGGCCATATATTAAGAAGTTAGCTTTAAGCATGCTAATATGTCACTACTTAATAAGAGAATAAACAAGTTGCATGTAGTGCATTAACATCCATCTAGCATGATTAATATGGTATTTTTTGCTACTGAGATTACCCTGAATCTCACCCCCTTCCTAATCAACCATTTAGGTCAAGCAATGATGGGCAATAATGGCATGAAAAGCAAGGAGAAGAAAGTGGAGAATTATTAATATTAATGAATAAGGTTAATGTCAATGTATAATTCTCCTATGTTGTAAATTATGTTTATGAATGCCCATGATGTAATGTATGTGTTTAGAATGACTATGGTATGAATGGAAATGTATGAGAATGAATAGAAAAGAGTAAGCCCAAGTTTTACATGCCAAAGAAATAAAAAGAATTAAAGCAAAAGTTAGTCAAAGGATAAAACATAAGTTCTAGAACAATTAGATTTGAGCTTCTGTTTGACCTATCAAATAGACGAATTAAGCCACAAAATTTGGCAAACTTATAGTACACATCCCAAGCTTTAAAATGAGGTAGATCACCTCAATTGGATGAGTGCACAAGGAGATATGAATTTCTAAAATTGAGGCATAGAATCTAGAAGTTTCAAATTTTACTAAATGAACAGTAACATTTATTGATTAAACTGTACTAATTGGCCAAAGATAAGTCCAATTGAATTTTTTTCCTTAAAGAGTATTGAAAGAAATTTTTTGTGGAATTTTAGAACACCTCCATATGATTTTTCTAGAATTAGTTATGAGTTTTCAAATTTAGACCTGAAATCTGAACAACATACAGTGAACAATAATTTTCCGAAAAGTAACGTCCTAAATGAGATTTTTGAGCTCAAGACCATCCAATGTGGTCTAAAATAGTTCTAATTGAACTCTAAGTCATTTTAGAAGTATGGTGTGACATGTTTCTCATCAATCCATGAACAAATATGTGCCACATTATCAACCATACCACATAAAATACCATTAGGTATCAATATAACTCTATTAACACTCTTTTCTTTGACTTTTTGACTTTAATTTTCATTTTTGTTTCAATCAATCTATTGGGTCATTCTTACACAATTTTTTATGTAGAATCTAAATATCAACTTCATTTTATCAAAATCAAACTCTTCCCTATCCATATGTGTCACACCTTACTATTGGATCCACTTAGGGTTTAATAAAAACCATTTTAGACCACATTGGATGGTCTTGGGCTTAAAAATTCATGAAAAACGCTGATTTTCGGATTTTTACGTTCATCGGGTAAAAATCCAGTTTTTTTGCCCAACTTCAAAAATTCATAACTTATTCCAAAAAAATCCAAATGGGGTGGTTCAAAATTCTATTTAAATATATTTAAGTCCTTTTTCAAGGAAAAATACTCTCATGATCCAATTCTTTATGAAAAAGTGTCAGGTTTTTATGAAAGGTAACACTGTCCATTTGCCAAAAATCCTTATTCCAGATTCTGAACCTCAACTTTGAAAAATCATTAAAAATTGTATACTTGTCTATTTTGAACGTGCTGCCTATCAATCTGAAGTTCAGGACGTCAACTATAAGCATACCAAATTTTGTGTTGAAATTCGTTCAGTAACTAAATAAACTGTGGCTCTAAACTAACGTCCTGCTTAAGGGTTACAGCATCAACCATTGATAATTATACATAACCAAATGTCCACGAAAATTTTATGGTATGACACCATAATTAGCCTCCATTCTGTAGCTTTCTCTTGAGAAGTTCAGGCCCTAAAATATTACATTATTTTTGGGGGATGAGATTTTTGAAAATCCCAGTAGCAAGATCAATCAACCAAAACATTACATGCATCAATTACAAGCATTTCAACCTTTTGCTATTAATAGGGAACTACTTTACCTCATACATATAGCACTTTAACATGCAATAGCCAAGGCATATAAAGCAAGGAGTATAGCTACACAATCATCATCATCATCATCATTTAGTTCAACCACATAATAGCACATGAAATTGCATAGCAATCAATGCAACATTCAACATTAAGGCTAATTAAATCTTACTACCTTAATCCAATGCTCTTTGATTTTTCTTGTTCTTCTTTCTTGCTTCCACAAATGCCAAACCCTAACATGGCAATACCCAAATAGGGCAGCAAGTATTATTAAACATTCCACATAAAAATCAATCACATAACTCAAGAAGCTCCTAAACCCCTCAAAGCCTCTATCTTTGTTTCTTGAATTTTTAGAGTTGTTTTCCATAAACCCTAAAAATTCCCTCTTGACCCTTTCCTACATGGTTTTTCATGTAAATTCCAAATATCTACTTATATTTAACAAAATAAATTTTCCTCTTCCAGTTTCAGCTTGACCGAACCCTTAGTGTTTAAAACTCAAAAATTGCAACTTTGCTTCTATGGCTTCCAACACTTGTTCTTTAGGTTTACCCTACACCATTTTTCATTTTGAACACAATGGAAGCCTCAAAACTTTGAAAAACACATCCTAGGGTTCAGATCTTGTCTTGGCCGAAAATGACACTCAAGGAAGTAACCATGAAAAATGCTTCAAAACCAACTATAATCACTTGCAAACACTAGGATCTAGCTTGTGTTATAGTATTTTAACAAGTGTGATGAGCAAAACTCCCTTTCCCCTTAAACAACCAGTTCGGCCAGCATCAAAAGAGGGAGAGAAGACATATTTTCAACCATAAAAGAGAAAGAAAACAAGGCAAGAACACATCTAGAGCCAAGAACTCACCTTGAACCTTGATTGTATGACCAAAGTTGATGCCTTTTCTTGGTTTTCCCTCAAAACTCTCTCTTTTTCCCTCTCTTCATGCCTTGCACGAAATTTCCATCTGATTTAGGGGAGAGATGAGCTCATCAATGCTATCAAAATATCCCATCTACCACAATTAAGGAAGAGCTAAGTGTCATAAGCCTACTTAGTCTTGCATTTTCTCTTTAATTAACTTAATTCACATTGTAATTAAATTCCAAAGTCAAGATCCTCTCCATTGGTAGCTTGACACTTGGAAAGCTCTAATTGCCATCCATTAAAGGCTTGACAAATGGTAGCTTATGGGCCAAGTAAAGTGCAAGGCTCCGATCAACACTTTATCGATGCACTTTTACTCCGGGTTTAACTTCTTTTCTATAATTACAGTGATCTGGCCTCTGTAATTATTTTCTCTCAGATCCATAAATTATTCTCCTTATTTTTATCTTCCCAAATTGCCCTCTTTGTCTCAAATTTAATTTCCCAATAATTAAATAAAAAGGAAAACTATTTTCCTTCTCTTTAGTGATTTTTCCACTTTTCCAAAGAATTGGAAAAAATCCTGGATACTTGAGGGTCTTCTTTTAATTTCATAATCTCTTATAATTCCTTGGGATTTCATAGGAATTTTCTTGGGATTTTATCCTTCTTAAATATATTTATTTGGAATTTTCCAAATAAGGACCTTAAATTAGCTTAAATTGCCCTTAAATTCCTTTGTAATTTCTCTAAGGGCAAATTGGTCATAAAACCAATTTTATAATTCCATATAATTCTCAAGGAACTTTATCCTTATTTTTCCTTAATTTTCTGAGACTTGGAATTATTTTTCCTTTATTTACTCTTGACCAATTTTCCTTAATTAGTCAAACTTTTCATAATTGGCTTGGAAAATTATAATAATTATTTTCCATCCAAAATTCTTCTATTACTCCTTGTCATTTTTTACCCTTAATTATTTATGAATATTCCTATTTCCCAAATACCATATTTCTGGATGTGACAATATGAGCTTGGCTAAATTGATACCTTAGGGTTCAAAATTTCATTTTCAATTGTAATGCTTCCAAACTCATGTTCTCCTTATATCCCTGCACAAAATCATCTTCTAAATCTATTGTAAGCATCAAAACAACAAAAATCAAACCTTAGGGTATCATTTCTCACTTGGCCATATTATATGTGTTTAGGGTTAGAACTTCCATTTTTTATCCCAGTGCTTAAAACAAAAATCAAACTTAGGGTATCATTTCTCACTTGGCCATATTATATGTGTAGGGTTAGAACTTCCATTTTTTATCCCAGTGCTTTAAAACATTTTTTCTTACCATATTCCTACACAAAAAACACATTCTAAATTCATTAGAATCATCAAATTAAACTAAAACAATTTCTAACCCCATGAACTTGAAGTGGCTGAATTGTTGCATAGTTAGGAAACTTGGAATTTCTTCTAAATATCAATCCAAAAATCAAACAAGCAAGCTATTCTAAGCTTTAAATCATAGTTGCTATCCTTCCCTAACCATTCCTCATTATTTTGAAAATTTGGATAGTAAGATACCATTGGAATTTTGGTACTAAACTCCTCTTGAAACAAGCTAGAAACGTAGCCAAATTATAGCTTGAACATACCTTAATTGATCCTTGATTCCTACTTGATAATTCTTGGTTAAACCTAGGTGAAAATGGCCCCAAAAGTCAGCGTTTTTGGTAGCCAAACCTCCCCTTTTTAGTGCTTAAAAACAAAAAATTGAAGGTAGAAAAGGGGAAATTTATAGACCTCAATTTGGCCTCCTCTTTCTTCCAAGTGTCCCTTAAAAATTTAGAGATTTTAGGACATGGGGACACCTTAAAATGCTATAGAAATATGGGAATGTATAAGTGTCCCTTAAGAGATAAAGTTTTAGATAAAATCATGTGATATTTTATATTAATTTATTCCATAACCATGTGCACCACTTGGGCCAAAATTACTATCCGTTCATGGCCCAAAATCAAGTCTAATAGGCTAGAGAAGGAGAAGTATCTGCATTCATTTCCAAACATATTTCTACCCAATTTCGCCGTATCAGCTAAAATTTCTTTCTAATTTCTAATAATATTTCTAGACCTCCAAAAATTCATTTCTATTAATCAAGAATCATATTTTAACATAGGAAGGGTCTCCTGAATTTTTTGAGAATTTATCTCAACCTCTAACTATCTAATTTGAATTTTCTCTGAAATCGGTCTTTACCGATAAGATTTCGGTAATAAATATTCTAAAATTAATTCTTTCACTTTTAGGACCTGAAGATAATTTTATAAACTCAAATAAATCCTCAAATAAGTTTTTCATATTTTTTCCAGAATTATTGAGGCCTCTACATATTTAAAATAATTATTTCAAACTAATTTTTTACTATTTTTCTTGAAAAACCTCTATTTATAGAAAATTCTATAATAAATTATTTTCATGACATTTCTACCACCAAGGCCTCAAATAGGGTTCCAAAACCTTAAATTTACTATTTTACCATTTTTTGGGAATTTTTTAATATTTTTTTAATTTTCTATTTTGCCCTTCTCAGACCGATAATTTTAAAAATATTAGTCTGAACAAGAGTCAAATCTCAACTCAAAATTTGTTTTGCCTCTAAGTTTATTTCACTACTTAAACCTTTGTCTAATTTTTTATTTACAGTCCTAGGGTTAATATTGGCAAGATGTGACATTTCTCGCCCCTTAAAATAAATGTCATTCTTGAAATTTGAAATATACCTTAGGCAGAGAGTTATAGGTAGCTACTCTTTATCTCATCTTCCTTTTCCCAGGTCACTTCTTGTGTTGGGTCGTCTAGATCACTTTAACAAGTGGAATTTTACTTATTTCGCTTCCGATCCACAATCCTTTGTGGTTGTACTTCAATCATCAAGTCATTTCATAGTGCGATATCATCATATTCTATGGCATGAATCAGATCTAATTGATACTTGTTTTAATTGGGAAAACATGAAAGATGTTATGCATTTGACTGATAGTAAGAGGTAGGGTCAAGTCATAAGCTATCGACCTAATTTTGACAGAATTTGGAAGGGTCTTTGGCTTTAACTTCTTCGCTTTAAGGGTTTAACCCATTCCTATGGTTCGTTTCTCCAACCATAAATTTTAATAGCTTCTTTCTTACATTCGCATAGTTTTTCTATTTGTTTCATGCCGTTAACAATCTCTGTTAAATCATATTAATTTACCTCGAGGTTTAACCCACTATCTTTGGATCATAGGCTTTTCTTTCACTTAGTTCAATCCAACATAGTGGCGATCGGCACTTTTTACCATGTAAAGCTATATATGGAGCCATCTATATGTGAATGCTCTTTCAAAAAAAAAAATCTTATAAACTAATTCCATTTAAAAAAGTATCAATTTTTGTGTAAGTTGCCTTTGTCCTTTTGGTAAAAACTCTTTTTCTAGATTTTGGACCTTAATTTTGAAAAATCATTAAAAATCGTATAGTTGGCCATTTTTAACGTGCTGCCTATTGATTTGAAGCTCATGACGTGAACTTTAAGCATACCAAATTTAGTGAAGTAATTCATTCAGGAAAATGTGGCTAGAAATTGGCGTGTTGCTTAGGGTCACAACATTAAGCATATATACTTATATATGACCAAACATAATTGTTTCCTTATGGTTCATCACCATTTTTATCCTTGGATTTACAGCCTCCCTTTTGATGATTCAACCCCTAAAATGTTAGGTTACATATGGGGGATGAGATTTCAATGAAATCCCAGTAGCAAGATCAATCAACCAAAACATCAACATGCATCATTATAAAGCATTTCAACATTAACTATCATAGGAGAACTAATCTTCTTATAAATAGGCAACCTAAACATACAAGGCCATGGCAACAAATGCAAGGAGCAACCATATCACAATCATCATTGTTCAACCATACAATAGCAAGCATTCATGCCATAAATAACAATGCAAAGTTAACATTAGGGGCTAATTAAATCCCACTACCTTAATACAATGCTCTTTGATTCTTTGAGCTTCTTCCTCTTCTCCACAATTAACAAATCTTAACATGATAAATTACAAAAAGGGCAGCAAGATTACCAACCATTCCACATAAAAATTAATAATATAGCTCAAGTAACTCCTAAACCCCTTAAAGCTTTCATCTTTGTTCTTAGAATTTTTAGAGTTTGTTTACTTAACCCTAAAAATCCTTTCTTGGTTCATTCCGACATGGTTTTTCATGTAGATTCTAAACATGTTCTTGGATTTAAGAAAATAAATCCCCTTCCTCAAGAACCAAGGTTGGCCGAATAGGGTCAAGGTTTTTCTAAAAATTACAACTTTGTTTTTAATGCTTCCAACACTTGTTCTTTAGATTTATCCTACACCATTTTTTATTTTGAGCACAATGGAAGCATCAAAACTTTGAAAATCTCTTCCTAGGTTACAGCTTTCATCTTGGCCGAATAGTCCCTCTTGAAAACCAACCAAGAAATCTTTCAAAAACAACACCAAATCACTTGAAACTACCATGATTTAAAGTGTTCTAGCTAGTTTGAACAACAAAACTTCCACCCCTACTCATTAAGCATTTTGGCCAGCTCCAACAAAGAGGAAAAACTAGAAATTTCAACCATACAAAGCATGAAAAAAAGACAAGGAACAACTTGGAACCAAAAACTAACCTTAATTTTCATCTGGATGATCAAAGTTGCTCCCTTTCTCTTGATTTCTCCTTGAAACTCACTCTTTTCCCTCACTTCCTCACTTTGGCTGAATTACATCTGAAAATAGGGGGAGGATTGCTCTCTTTAATGAGCAAAATATCTCATCTACCACCATTTAATGATTTGCCAAGTGTCACTTCCCTACTCCTTGAATCTTCTCTCTTAATTATTTAAATCCAAATGTAATTAGTTTCCAAAGTCAAGATCCTCACCTCTCTAGGCTTGACACTGGGCAACTTTAATTACTCTCCATTAGGGGCTTGACAAATGGCAAATTGTGAGTCAAGTAAAGGGCAAGACTCTAATCTACACTTTATCAGTGTACTTTTTACTTCAGGTTTAATTTCTTTTCTATAATTATAGTACTTCGGCCTTTGTAATTATTTTTTGTCAGAACCATAATTGGTTCTCCTCATTTTTGTCTTCCTAAAATGCCTTCTTTGTCTCCAAATCAATTTCTCAATAATTAAATAAAAAGGAAAACCAATTTCCTCCTCTTAAGTGATTTTTCCACTTTACAAAGGAATTAGGAAAAATCCCGATACTTGAAGGTCTACTTTTAATCCCATAATCTCTTATAATTTCTTGGGACATCATAGGAATTTTGTTGGGATTTTTTTCTCCTTCCAAATATTTATTTAGAATTTTCCAAATAAAAGGCCTTAAACTAGCTTAAATCACACTTAAATTCCTTTGTAACTGTTTCAAGGGTAATTTGGTCATAAAACCAATTATACAACCTCATATAATTCTCAAAGAGTATTATTTTTTCCTTAATTTTTTGAGACTTGAAAATATTTTCCATAATTATTTTTGACCAATCTTTCTTAGTCAAAACCTTCATAATTGACTTGGAAAATCATGCTAATTATTTTCCATCATAATTCTTCTATTTCTCCTTATCCTTTTTGGCTCTTGAATATTTAGGAATATCTTTATTCCTAATTGCCATATTACTAGATGTGACATTTCTCCCTCCTAAATAAATTTTGTCCTCGAAATTTAAAGCATATCTTATTAGAAAAGTTCAAGATACTTTTCCTTTATCTCAGTCTCCATCTCCCTCGTAGCTTCTTCCAGTGCAAGACCTTTCCAGCAACCTCGACCAGTAGAATCTACCTGTTCCTCAGCAATTTGATTTTCTAATCAATGATTCGCTTTAGTCTGACCTCAAAAGATAGGTTATCTTGGAACACAATGTCATCATAGCTTATGACATGTGTCGGGACAAGATGGTACTTCTTTTATTGGGAGATATGGAAGACATCATGAATTTGACTCAAATTTAGGGGAAGGGCCAACTTGTAAACTACTAGTCCTGCTTTGGACAAAATTCAAAACGATCCAACATACTTCAAACTTAAATTCTTAATCTTTAGGGATCAATCAACTTGCGTTCTTGGCAACACTTCGATCACCAACCTCAAACTCTAACAGTCTCCTTCTAGTATTTGCATAGTTCTTTTACCTACTTTAAACCGTTACGAGTCTTTACTGAATAGCTTTAATTTGTTAGGACATCTGATCCACTATAATAGGACCCTACATACTTCTTTCACTAAGCTCTGTCCCAACACAAGGGAGATATACACTTCCTCCCATAGAGTGCTTCATATGGCGCCATTCAGATACTTGAATGGAAACGGTTATCTTAAGCGAATTCGGCTTACAGTAAGTATGTATCCTAGTTACTGCTGAAATCAAGCACATATACGTGTAGCATATCTTCTAACATCTGTATCGTTCTCTCTGTCTACCCATCGATTTATGGATGGTAAGTTGTACTGAATTTGAGAGTAGTGTCTATTTCTTTCAGTAAGGACCTTCCAAAACTTTGAGTAAATTTTGAGTCTCGGTCTGAAATAATACTACTTGGGACACTAAGTAGCTTCATGGCTTCCTTAACTTTATCTTCCACTTTTGCTAGATTTAGTGCGTTCTTGGCAAAAAAACTAACATTTCTGGCCTTTGCACACTCTTACCATACTTCTTAGGGTTACCCTTCCTTGGACTACTCTTACCTGAGCATGCTTAACTGAATAGTAATGATAGGGATCTAAGGCACTGATACTGATAGGCTCAACCCTAGTACTTTACTGTCCTAGACCCTTCTTATTCTATCTTCAGTCAGGTCTTTTTAGCTTATATTCTTAACTCTAGCCTCATCTTAAGGATTTGTTCGTCAATACTTAGTCTGTCTCTGTATCATAAGGGGTTCTTCCTGTATTTGAAGCTAGCCTGAATACCTCTTGTTCAGGTCTTACTGCTCTAATTCTTCTAACTTTGGCTTTCCTCTGTTAATTAGAAGGAAATTGAGTCAAGCCTAACCAATGATAAGGTTATCTAGAAGGAAGTTATGGGTACTCTCTGGATATCGGTTTACAACCGAAGGAGGTTTCTATATCTCCAACTCATCCTTAATCTTCATCTTCCCAAAGAGATACCATACTCTTAAGATCTCTGGGAAACTTTTGACCATAGGACTAAGTAAAGTCATCTTCTCTCAGTTGGTCACCTAACTGATAATTTTTCAAAACTGTTCCAAGAACCAATACCATTCTCTTAGGCCTTATGTCAATTCCCCAGGCCACCTATTTGTCTCTTTAAGTGCCTAAGCCAATCTGTCTTAGGAGTTCTCTTATTCCTCCAGCTGTTCTTACCGTCTCTCACTATTTTAGAACAGTACAGAGAAAAGACATATGCGACTTCTCTTTCCTCTACTTTACTTTTCAGTACTAGCATACTCTAATGTCATATCCAGTACTATGATAATTAGGAATAAGAAATATTCCTAAATATTTAAGGGTCAAAAATGACAAAGGGAAATAAAAAATTTTGGTAGAAAATAATTATTATAATTTTCCAAGCCAATTATGAAAAGTTTGACTAATTAAGGAAAATTGGTCAAGAATGATTATGGAAAAATATTTCCAAGCCTCATAAAATTAAAGAAAAAATAAGGATGATATCCTTTGAGAATTATATGGGATTTTAAAATTGGTTTTATGACCAAATTGCTCTTAGAGAAATTACAAAGGGATTTAAGGGTGATTTAAGCTAGTTTAAGGTCTTTTATTTGGAAAATTCCAAATAAATATTTTTAAGGAGAATAAAATCCTAAGAAAATTCCTATGGTATCCTAAGAAATTATAAGAGATTATGAAAGTAAAAGAAGACCCTCAAGTATCTAAGATTTTTTCCAATTCCTTTGAAAAGAGGAAAAATCACTAAAGAGAAGGAAAATAGTTTTCCTTTTTATTTAATTATTGAGAAATTAAATTTGAGACAAAGAGGGCAATTTGGGAAGATAAAAATAAGGAGAATAATTTATGGATCTGACAGAAAATAATTACAGACGCCAGAGCACTGTAATTATAGAAAAGAAGTTAAACCCGGAGTAAAAGTGCACCGATAAAGTGTTAATCAGAGTCTTGCACTTTGCTTGGCCCATAAGTTGCCACTTGTCAAGCCTTCAATAGATGGTAATTAAAGCATTCCAAGTGTCAAGCTACCAATGGAGAGGATCTTGACTTTAGAATTTAATTACATTATGATTTAAGTTAATTAAGAGGGAAAATTCAAGAAGGAGTAAGCACTTGACATTTGGCATCTCATTAATGTGGGTAGATGAGATATTTTGGGAGCATTAAGTGAGGTCTTCCTCCCCATTTTCAGATCTATATTTCATCCAAGGAGAGATCAAGAGAGAAAGGAGTGAGCTTGAATTGGAAACAAGAAGAAAGCAACCATCTTGGATCAAGTAAGCTTGGAGTTAAGGTTGGTAGTTGATTCTATGTTGTTCCTTGCTTGATTCTCTTGTTTTTGATGGTTGAAAATTCTGGTTCTTTCCCTTTTATTGTGCTGGACAAAATAAATATAAAGAAGGGAGGGAAATTTTGTTGTTCAAACTTGCTAGAACATCTCAAAGCATGATAGATCCTAGTGGTTACAAGAGGTTATAGGTTGATTTTGAAGTGTTTTCTTTGTTATAATGCATGAGAACCATTTCAGCCAAAGCAAGATCTAGACCCTAGGATGTGTTTTTCAAAGTTTTGAGGCTTCTCTTACGTTTAAAATGGAAAATAGTGTAGAGTAAACCTAAAGAACAAGTGTTGGAAGCCATAGAATCAGAGTTGTAATTTTTGGAAAGTAAACCATAGTGGTTCGGCCAAGGTGAAACTAAAAGAAGGAATTTTATTTTGTTAAATCTAGATAGATATTTGGAATCTACATGAAAAATCATGTAGGAATGAGTCAAGAGGAAATTTTTAGGGTTTATGGAAACCAACTCTAAAAATTCAAGAACAAAGATGGAAGCTTGAAGGGGTTTAGGAGTTACTTGAGTTATGTTATTGATTTTTATGAGGAATGGTTGATGATTCTTGCTGCCTTTTTTATGGATTGTCATGTTAGGGTTTGGCATTTATGGAAACAAGAAAGGAGAACAAGAAAATCAAAGAGCATTGGATTAAGGCAGTAAGACTTAATTAACCTTAATGTTAAGTGTTACATTGATTGCTATGCAATTTCATGTGCTATTATGTGGTTGAACTAAATGATTATGATAATGATGATTGTGTAGTTATACTCCTTGCTTTATGTGCCTTGGCTATTGCATGTTAGAGTGCTACATGTATGAGGTAAAGTAGTTCCCTATTAATAGCAAAAGGTTGGAATGCTTGTAATTGATACATGTTAATGTTTTGGTTGATTGATCTTGCTACTGGTATTTCTTAAAATCTCATCCCCCAAATACAATCTAACCTTTTAGGGCCTGAAACTCCCAAGAGCAAGCTACAGATTGGAGGCTAAATTATGGTGTCACACCATAAAAATTCGTGGACTTTTGGTTATGTATAAATATCAATGGTTGGTGCTGTAATCTCTAAGCAGGATGTCAATTTAGAGCCACATTTTATTAAGTTACCGAATGAATCTATGCACGAAATTTAGTATGCTTAGAGTTGATATTGGGAGCTTCAAATTGATAGGTAGCACGTTAAAAATGGCAAACTACACGATTTTTAATGACTTTTCAAATTTAAGGTTTAGAATCTGAAAAAAAGGATTTTTTCCAAATGGATAAAGGTGAATTTCACAAAAAACTGATGCTTTTTCCAATTGAATTGGTTCATAATATTATTTTTCCTTGAAAAAGCATTCAAAGTGATTTTTATAGAATTTTGAACCACTCCATTTTGATATTTTTAGATTAAGTTATGAATTTTTGAAGTTGGGCCAGAAAATTGGATTTTTACCTGATGAACAGTAAAAATCTGAAAATCAGCGTTTTTCATGGATTTTTGAGCCAAAGACCATCCAATATGGTCTAAAATGGTTTTGATTAAACCCTAAGTGGATTCGATAGTAAGGTGTGACATTGGCCATGAGGTTTTGCATGCTTAAAGTACACATCTTGAGCTTTAATTGCATGGGTAATTCACTGGAATTGGAGATGTGTACAAATTATGGTGATTTTTCAAAGTCAATGCTTTAAATCTGGAAAACAGTTTTGACCATATGAACAGTATAAATTCCGTATAGTTCTGCCACTGTTCCACAATGAGTTAGCCCCTGAAAGTATTTTTCTCATGCAGATGTCTTTGAAATCATTCAGTGGGACTTAGAACCACCACATTTTGATTCTTCTAGAATTAGTTATGAATTTTCAAAGTTGGCTAAAAAATCCGGATTTACTAAATGAACAGTACCCGAGAAAGCAAAAATCCCAAATTTGTTTTCTTGCATTGTAAGCTATCCAATGTGGTTCCAACTGACATAAAATGAACTCAAATATGGTCTATAGCTAAGGGGTTATGCATGCCATTATGCTTTATGCTTGATATAAAAAATGCATGGCCACGGAAACATATTAAGTGTCACATCTCAATTTTTAGGCCTAAGAACTCTTGAAGTGGCCTGAACAAGGCAGGCTACTAAGCCCCTTTTGAGCAGAAGTCCCAAAGATGAGAAAGGAAGTCAAAGTAGTTTCAGGGACTAAACTGCAAAGTAAAAGTTTTCAGACGCTGAAGTGTAATTAAAGTTAGAGACTCCAGTTAAAGTCTTAAGGGCCCAAAAAGAGAAAAGAGGCTAGAAACAAGCCAATGGTTAAGTTAGAAACGTCAAAGAGATGGTTTAATGAAGTTAAGTCCAAGTAGGGACTAAACTATAAATTCAGAAAGTTATGGCCAACAGGGGTAAAAATGGAAAGTATACAGGAAATTGTAGGAAAAATCCCTAAAAATGGAAAATAATATTTTAAGACTCTTTTGTGAAGAGAAATGACAAAAATACCCTTGAGGCAGCTTAAATAGAATTTATAAGGTTATGGTCAGTAAAAAGTACACCGTTTGAGGTAATTATTTAAAATAGCAAGAGATCTCAAAAATACACGTAAAAATGAGGTTAAATGGTTGAAAGGTTGTACTAATTTACTAAAATTAGTCCTACAACCAAAAGGCTAGTGGAATGGCTTTAATAAATTAAAAAGTTGATTATGCCGATGAGACGATATTTTATTAAATAATTTTTATGCAAGCTTAAGGGAAATGTTATGGCCTAAGAAAATTTAGAATAAAAAGAAAATTATGGAGTAGACAGAAGAATTTTCTAAGCTCTGGAAAGCTGTTAAGAAAGCCAGAGAAATGTAGGCCAAGTAAATTAGGAGGAAACTTAAGGATTAAGTTTTGATCCAATGGCTAGGATTTAATCTCCCTTCTCCTCCATCAAATGCGACACTTGGCACCTTCTAGAAGAATGATGTAAAGATGACGCAAGAAGGTGATGCAATGATGATGCAAAAGTGCACTTGAAGTTCTAAGATTGCCCTTACTCTTTCTATTAGCCACCAAGGGCATTTTAGTCCATTCAAGCCAACGTTTTGGCTATAAATAGAGCCTCTCCTCCCCATCCATTTTGGCCAACATGAGAATACTAGGGGAAACTCATGCAATTTTATTTCTTGAAGTATAATCAAGAGGAGGACACCTACCTTTGATCAACCAAGCTGGGATCTAAGGTTAGTAGGTTGTTCTATGTTGTTTCTTGCTCTGTATTCTTGAGTTTAATCATTGAAAAATATGGAATCCCTTAAGGGGAGGTACTACCCAAAATTAATAAGTTTAGGGGAGGATGATTTTGATGTTAAACTTGGTTAGAATGCATTGATTAAAGGTTGTTTCAAGTGGATCTATGTTGAAATGGAAGAATTGTATGATATGGTGGTTGGGTATAGTGTTCAGCCAATATGAGATCTGTACCCTAGGATGAGATTTTCAAAGTTTTGATGCTTCCATTGTATTTAAAATGAAAAATGGTGCAGGGTAATCCTAAAGAACAAGCATTGGAAGCATTAGAACTAAAGTTGGAATGTTTGGAATTATGAACCCCCTATTCGGCCAAACTGATTTTTTGGGGAAGGAGCTGGATTTTCATTAATCTAAGCTCACATTTGGATTCCTTGGGCAAAATTGTGTAGGATTAGCTTAAGGGAACAATTTTTACAAAGCTAGAACATTAATCCAAAAATTTAGAGAAAATGTTGAGTTCAAGAGAGCTAGTCTTGAGTGTTATGTAATTTCTTGGTCCTAATAGATTGTATGATCAATGTGATTGTGTTTAAGACCTTAGAACATCTAAGAGAATGTTTATTGATGTTGACCAAAAGCCCTTATGGTTGGGAAGTCAAGGGAATCAAAGGAAAAGCAAGAGGAAAGCTTGAGGTCCAAGGTAGTGAACTTACCTATTTTCATTGCTTGATGTTGTATGCTTGTATGTTACTATGTACATGTTATTTGAATGTTATTATGACATGGTTTAGCTACTGTAATTGCTATTCATGATGAGTATATTATATCTCCATGGCCATGCATCAAGAAGTTAGCTTTGAGCATGCTAATATGTCACTAATTAACAAGAGAATAAACAAGTTGCGTGTAGTGCATTAGCGTCCATCTAGCTAGCATGATTAATATGGTATTGTTTGCTACTGAGATTCTCCTGAATCTCACCCCTTTCTTTAGGTTAATCAATGATGGGTAATGATGGCATGAGAAGTAACGAGAAGAAAATGGAGAATTTTTGATGTTAATGAATGAGCTTATGTTCAATGTATAAGTCTCCTATGTTGTAAATTATGTTCATGAATGCCTTGATGCAATTTATGTGTGTAAAATGCTAATGGCATGCATGAAAATGTATGAGCATGAATGGTAAAGAGCAAACCCAAGTTATGTATGCCAAAGAAATAAAAAGAATTAAAAGCAAGCAAAGGTGAAATGATAAAATGTAGGTCTTGGAGTAGTTAGTTTCAAGCTTCAGTTTAATCTAATAAATGAACAAAATTTGACAGACCTATAGTACACATCTCAAACTTTAAAATGAGAGGTAGATCACCTTAATTGGATGTGTACACAAAGAGATATGAATTTCTAAAGTTGAGACATAGAATCTAAAAGTTCCAGATTTTACCGAATGAATAGTTATCTTTATTGATTAAACTTTATGAATTGGCAAAAGATAAGTCCAATTGGATATTTTTCCCTTAAAGAGCATTGAAAGAGCTTTCCATGGAATTTTAGAACACCTCTATATGATTTTTTCTAGAATTAGTTATGATTTTTCAAAGTTGGACCTGAATTTGAAAATGTGCAGTGAACAGTAATTCTACGTAAATCAACGTCTAATTTTGGTTTTTTTTTTTTTAAGTTTAAGGCCATCCAAAGTGGTCAGAAATGGGTTTAAAAGGACTCTAAGGTATTATATAAGTAAGGTGTGACTTTTTGGTATCAAATCAGAGGTTCTAGCATAGGAAAAAGAGAACTATCTACAAGGATTTAGAGAAGCCCAGTTTAGGTTAGAGCTAGTAATGGAATATTAGCTATGATCCAACTAAGGTTATGGATTGGAGGTGAATGCTTTAAGGAAAATAAGTATTGGGGATCATAGTCAGATTAGGGATATGGAAGTTCTTCAGGTAGCTATCACACCCCAAATTTTAGGCCTAAAAATACACAGATTAGCCTAAGATAGGCAGGCTACCAAATCCCTATGAGCAGGAGTCCCAAAAATATAAAAGGAAGGTTGAAGGGTTTCAGGGACTAAACTGTAAATAGAGAAAGTTCTAGGGACTAAAATGTAAAGAAAGTTAGAGGCTCCAGTGAAGTCTCAAGACCCAGAAATGAGAAAAGAGGTTAGTTCAGAATAAAGGTTATGATAGAGGCCACAATAGGGTGATTTATGAGGTTTACGTGACCAAGGGCAAAACCGTAATTTTGGAAAGTTCGGGCCATGAATAGGTAAACATCGAAGTAATACCCCAAAAATTCTAGAAAATTCCAGAAATAGAAAATGACATTTTAAGGCCCATATATGAGGAGAAATGATGAAAATGCCCTTGAGTTGACTTCAAAGGAATTTATAAGTTTTTGGCTCAGTTTGAGATATAGAGGTAGATTTAATTGTTTGAGTCATAAGCAAATCTCAGAAAATTATGGTAAAATGGGGATGTATGATCTAAGAGGCTATAAAATTTATAAAATTAGTCTCAATCTTAAAAGGCCAACAGAATGGTTTTAACATTTTTTTAAGGCTAATACTGCAGTTTATGAGTTTGTTATGGCAAAATTTAAAAAGAAATACTTATGGTTTGAGTTATGATCTGAGAAAATTCATAGATTTTTTACAGAATTAAACAATTTTATGGTATAAATAGATGAATTTTTGGAGTTCAGGATTGGATAAAATGCTTCAGTTAAATGTTAAATAATTAATGTCCCTTAATTAGGAGACAAAGTTAGAAACTATCTCAGATATTTTGAGGAAGGCAAGTTCAACTTGAATTCTCTTTTTTTCCCCATGTGCTTCATTTATGAGGGTCATGAGTCATCATATGAGTCACTAGAAGATATTTTATAGGCAGTAGAAAAATTAGAATGCAATACGGCAGGTGTTAGACAGTTCCCTATCCACCCAGTAGAGCAAAATTTCTACTATGTGACTCAATAAAATTGACTAATTGGTCAATAGTGTTGACTATTTTTTTTTCCTTTGTTCCTCTAAGGTAGCGCCATATATGTGCCTTTTATTGGCTAATATCAATTATTAAAAATACCTAGAGATCTCAGAAAATTATGAAAAATTAAAGGAAATTGTTCAGGAATTATGGAGATTTATAAAATTATTTCCAACCCTAAATGATGAGGAGGTTAGCTTTAACTAAATTTAAAGCTAAATTAATATCGATAGATTGTTTGTTTTTACAGAAACGGCAATTTAAAGGGTTATGGGGGGAGAGAAATTATGAAATTAATCAGAAAAATTCCCTTTACTAAGATATAATTAATGGTGATATGATATAAGAATTCTGAGATACTAGAATTTTTCAGCTATCAGATAAAATAAACCAATATTATATTAAGACTTAGTAGACTGTCAGGACAACTAGGGTGGTAAAAATTTCTAATAGAATGTCAAGGACACATGTCATGGCCAAATTGGCTAAGAAAGGGAAAAAGAAAAGAAAAAGAAAAAGAAAAAGAAAATAATAAATCAAGTTAGATTAAAATCTAATTAGGGTTAAGTAAGATTATTATGGTTAAGTTATCTTCCATAAGATCTTGACACATGGCAAACATGGTTCATTGGATGGCTAGGATTCAACCATTTATCTTTGAAAAGTCAAAAGCTTCTAGAAGGGTAATTAGTCAAGTTAATCAAGGAATTAAGAGTTAATCTTGATTAAAGCCTAATTAATCTTAATGGATAAGAAGAGATGACATAAGCCCTAATGACTCACCATCCAAGTGTCAACATATTAGGCCACATAGCTTAAGATTTATACATTTAGAAAGAGGTAAAAAAATTAGAAGGCTAAAATCAAGTCTTATGTAAGAAGGGCATATGTGGAATTAATGAAGGGTTAATGTGCAAAAATACCCCTGACCTTATACCAAAAGTGCACCAATCACCATAACTTTTTTTGAGGGGCAAAAGTACTTATAAACTTGCAAAATCAGAACAAAAATGACATTGTAGTTAAATTTAACAAATGACTATTATATTTTGTAGTAAGGCCCACACTAATATTATGAAAATACCAAAATGTCCTTAACTTGGGGGGGAAAAAAAGATGAAGGTACATAAATATCTATAAACTTTTAAAAAAAGTGTGCCAAATACTACATATTTTTTCACGGGTGCAAAAGTACCAATGATCATGCAAATAAATTAATTCCTGCAGTTTTAGCAAAACTCTTTTAAATTTTTTATACCATTGTAATACTAATAATTTTATGGTTGATATATATATTTAGTCTTCCAAATTTATATCAACTTTCAATTTAGCCCCTTAAATTTATAAAATGTATTTTTAATTTCCGTAGTCTTAACACTGTTAATTTTGTTAACAGTAAAGTTTGATTTAGCAAATTTAAATGGTAAATTTGTAATTAAATATTAAAATATTAATCTTTAGTCTAAAAATTGTAAATCAAAAAATATTTAAAGTAAAACTTAATAATGATGTAGTATGATTTTTAACATCAACAACCATCTTTGAATATATAAAAATATTAATAGACTAAAATGCACTTTATATTTTTAAGAAGTTAAAATAAAACTTGACACAAATTTTGAAGTCAAAAAGTATAATAGCATAATACTTTTAAAAAAATGAAATAATCAGTTTATTTGCACATTCATGGTTACTTCTGCAGAGTCACCATTTAAATTTATTGGGTTAGTATTTTCTATTAATGAGACCAATAGTGTTAACATTTAATAACTAAAAATATACTTTATATATTTAAGAAACTAAGTTGAAACTCGATAAACTTAAAGGACTAAACGTATAAATTAACCATAAAATTATTAATATTATAATAGTATTATAAAATTTAATAGATTTTCTTTACTAAAATTGAAAGAATTAATCTATTTTCACTATCATTAGTACTTTTACACTTGTGAAAAAACATATGGTATTTATTGCATTTTCTAAAAGTTTATAGGTATTTTTGCACTTTGTCCTATTTTGTTTCTTTTATTTAGGGGCATTTTGGTACTTTAAAAACATTAGCAAGGGCCTGATAAGTCTCATTATTTGCATACATTTCTAGCTTAAACATATGCTTTTGCCATCTATATTTACATACTTTGGGCATAATTAGCTTCCATTGTGCATAAGAGTTGGTGAGAGGAATTGTGAGGTTTTACAGGTGTTTTTACATGTTTTTATATGATTTTGTGTGTGTGTACTTTTGATCCCTGCTTTGGTGTGAATTTCAGGAGTTTCAGTTCTGTCTGAAGCGCCGCGACGGATATGAGAAGGCGCCACGGCGGATTTCCAAGGGAACTCTCGGTAAAAGGCGCCGCAGCGGATGATCAGAGGCGCCACGGCGGATTGATGTTTACATGAAGCGCAGGATCACTAATCAAAACGGCACCGTACAGGCCAGGCGCCGTGGCGGATGATTAGAGGCACTGCGGCGGATGACCGAAATTTCTAGATTTAAAAGCAGAGTCGCGCGCTTCAGCCAGAATCAGATATTCAGTTGCCCATTCTCCCTCCAGACGCGATTTTCTTGCTCTCTCCGCCCCCTCTCTCACTTCTTCCTTCCATTTTCATCCAAATTCATCAATTTCTACCGATCAACTATGGATCTTTCATCAATTCTTGCTGTTTCTACCCTAATCCAGAGTATGAGTAGCTGAATTCCCAAGTTCTTCTAGCAATGAAGCTGACCTGAGTTCATGGAGCTGAACAGGGAGTCATTTCAGATCTATTTTCCACTTTCTATTCTAAGAGTCATTTGTTTCAGTTGAACAATTGTGATTAGAATGAAGGTTGAGTGATTAGATTTATGTTTCTTGGAATTTAGATCTGATTGAACATTCAGATGTGAGTTGTGTCCTTTAATTCAGTTGAATAGAGGATTCTCTGTTGATTTGTAAATCTAATTCGTTTTTACTTGGACTGTTGTTCTGTAAATCTGAATTTGGTTGAATAAATTGATGATTCATAGTTGTGGTCATCCTTAGAGAATTGCAACTTACTTCTCAAGTGTTCTTGTCAATTGATTTTCCTTTTTACAGATCAAGATAATGAATCTAGTAAGATAAGTTGTTTTTGATCTGTGTTAAGAGAGATTTTAGCAGTAGCTGAATCTATCCATTTAATTGACATTAAGAGACTCTAAATTATAAGATTGAACAAGGAAGGTTGGATAAATTGCTAGGGGAACTACTATCTCTCATCTGAATCTCATTTGCAATTTACCTTTCATTAGATTTGTTTCTTGTTTTGATTTCTCTTTTCTAAACTCAAGCTTTCATCTTGGTAATTTGATAATTAAAAGTGAATTGTTAAGAATTAAAATACAACTTAAGGTTCCTTGAGAAGAATGACCTAGGTAGTGCCTCACTTGCTGCATTTCCTTAGTAAAATTTTGATTACCTAGCGACAAGGTCTATCAAATTGGCGCCGTTGCCGGGGAGCCTTACTTGTTGAGGTTTTGAGCAATTCACTGGTGTGCCAAGAAAAATTTTTATATTTGAAAACCCAAAACTTCCTAAAAAGTAACTTAGTGTTTTTGAGTTGTGTTTGCATTTTCAATCTTGTGCTTTGTTGTGAGTTGTTTCCTTTTAATTGTTCTTCCACTAAATCTAGTGATGGTTGATTGTTTTTATGTTTTTGAGATCTTTTCTTGTTAAAAAATTAATACCATTGTGTTAAGGGTTCAATTTGCAGGAGTGAAGGTGTGAATAGTGTCAGAAGCTACTGCAGAATTCGTCCATCTGGTTTATCAGTACCAGGCGCCGTGGCGGATATCATCAGGCGCTGCAGCGCCTTTCACAGAATCAATTCTGCAACAAGCGCCGCAGCGGATTTCACCAGAGGCCGCAGCGCCTGTCCGATTTCAGCTCGGCACTCGTCTCTGTAATAGAGGCCGCGACGAATCTGAGGAAGTGCCGCGGCGGATGTCACCTGATTCCCTCTTAACTCTTTGTTCTTTTCTCTGATTTCCTTCTTTTGTCTAATTGCTTTTTCACATTTATTTTATTAGTCTATTCTCTCGTTCTTTAGTTGCATGTCCCAGGATAAGGCTCTTATACCTTTTGATTGGGAAATCAATAGAACTCTTAGGCAAGTCAAGAAAACCAAACAAATAGCTGAGTCTAGTAAGCAACTTATAGTGAGTGAACCTTCTCCTCAAGTTGAAACTTGCTCTTCCTCAGAATCTGAATCTACTTTAGGAGGGTTTATAGACAATCATTTTGTAATGGATCAAAATAATAACAATGCTCAAACTGAGAGAGGTGATGCTACAAATAGACCTCAAAATGAAAGGCAAGCTGAAAATGTTCTCCATAATACTAATCCTCAATTGAATAGAGATGAGGAGAATAGGAGCATTAGAGAAATTAATAACTCAAGTGTGAACTGTGATCCATGTGGTTTTTATAACTTTGAAGCTGATTTTGAACTTAAAGGTACCTTGATTAATACCTTACCAAGATTTCTTGGTCTTGCAGGGGATGATCCATATAGATATCTTCAGAATATGCATGCGGTCTGCTCCTCTATGAAGCCCCATGGTGCTCAATTGGAAGATGTGCTAAGGAGAGCTTTCCACTTCACATTAGAAAGAAATGCCAAAGAATGGTTGCAAAGTCTACCTCAGCACTTCACAACACTCACATGGGAACAACTAAAGAAGGCCTTTTTAGAGAAATACTTTCCTGCATCAAGAACATCTAAATTGAGGAAGGCTATCTATGGAGTTCAACAAGATAGTAGAGAGACCTTGTATGAGTATTGGACAAGATTTCTAGCTATGCTTTCTAAATGTCCAAATCATCAAATCAGCAAGTCTAATCTAGTCCAGTATTTCTATGAGGGTTTGCTATCTCATCACAAGAACACAATAGATGCTGTAGCCCATGGTTCATTGTTTGATTTGACTCCTCACAATGCTTGGGAATTATTGGAGAAGATGGCTAACAACAATCAACAATTCAGCACAAGGGACAACCAATCAGTCAATGAAATTTTGAGGTCAAATCCTACTAACTTTGACTCTCAATTTGCTGCCTTGTCAGAAAGGATGGACAAGAGAATGACTAGGATGGAGCAACTCTTGTCGACTAAACAATGTGGTGCTATGGGAACATCTCAAGCCTTGGTAGCTCCCTCTTGTGACTCCTGTGGTTCTATGATGCATTGTACTGAATCTTGCCCTTCCCAATTTGAAGAAGTGTCAGCCATGTATCAACAAAGATCTGGTCAATATCAGCAAAGGAACCCTTTCTCCAACACTTATAATGAAGGATGGAAGGATCATCCCAATTTTAGATGGGGAGGAGGAGAGAACAACAAGGAGAGGTTCATGCAGAATAGGTTCCAGCAATGTCAACATTCAGAACAAGCTATGGTTCCTTCCCAAACTACTCAAGAAGTTGGTAATTCAAGGAATGATGACATGTCCCTTTTGTTGAAAAGCATGAACAGTATGAATGCTAATCTCAGTGCTATGGCATCTCAAATGGACAGAATTGATAAGCATACCACTGCATCTGATGCAAGAATGGCTGCTATAGAGAATAGGGTTGAACAATGGGAGACTAAGACTGCAAATTTGGCTAACTTTGTTACCCAAATTTCAGATAATTTCAGCAGTTTTCAAGCAAAAACAAGTGGAGCTCTACCTTCCAATACTGTGATTAATCCCAAGTCATTGAATGCCATAAGTTTGAGAAGTGGAAGAAAGGTGACATTCAATGAGAATGATGAAGAATCTGACTTGGATGAAGATCATTACACTAAGGGGAATTCTGTCCAGAAAGAGAAACCACCAAGTGTGGAATCTGAAAGCTTAAGAGAGAAGCAACTTCTGCAAGCAAGAAAAGAAACCGGATGTAGAAGTGCCACTACTGAAGGTTGCACAACTGAAGCCGGCCCTTCAACTCAGGATGATAAAGGAGTTCATGAAGCACCATTAGGAGAGAATTTGGAATAATCTTCTTCAAGAATTTCAGAGCCTAACCAGGACAAAGGAAAGATGGAGCCAGAGAAAGTTGAAGATTCTCATAGGAACAACAAACCAGAAAGTCAAGGTAAGGAGGTAAGCTTGAAAGATCTACCTTTTCCTAGAGCTTTTATGTTTGGACAGAAGGTTGCAAAAGAAAAGCAAAATAAAGAAGTCTTAGATTTCTTTAGTAAAGTAGAAATTAACATTCCTTTGCTAGATTTGTTGAAGAAAGTGCCTGAATATGCAAAGTTCTTAAAAGACATTTGCACTAATAAAAGAAAGTTTAAAACTAATGAATTGGTGCAAGTTGGCCCTAATGTTTCAGCCCTTTTTAAAGCTCAATTACCTGTGAAATGCCAAGATCCAGGAGCTTTCTCCATTCCTTGTCAAATTGGTAAGTTTCATATTTCTAAAGCTTTGCTAGATTTGGGTGCTGCTATTAATGTGATGCCAAGTTCTGTTTACTATGCTTTGGGAGTTGAAATCATGAAACCTACAAGTGTCTTAGTGCAACTAGCTGATAAGTCTATTAGGAATCCCAAGGGAATCTTAGAAGACATTTTGGTTCAAGTAAAAGACCTTGTATTCCCTGCTGATTTTTATGTGCTAGATATGACTAATGAGGCCATAAGTGAAAGCACATTAATTTTGGGTAGACCATTTCTAAGAACCGCCAACACCATGATTTGCATGAAGGATGGGATTATAAAAATGGAATTTGGTGGTCAAGAAATTCAATTTAACATGTATGAGATGATGAAACATCCACATGAGGATTATTCTCTGTTGGGGCTTAATATGATTGATGTGTCACTTGAAAATGAGTGTGAATCTATTTTTGAGCATGATAGCAATGATGATACTGAAGATTCTTTCGTCTCTTTCTCCTCCATATATTCTCCTTCATCTTCTTTTTCTTCACACCTTGATGATGTGCCTAGCATTGATTCTAAAATTGATGGCTGGCTTTCCACTTGGAGTGAGTTGTCTTCAGTTTCATCCATTAAGTCTTCCATTGATGCTAATTCCACACTGTCAAGTGATGAACAACTTGCAAAAAGATTGCTTGTAGATTTCTCAACAGCACAAGAGAGTGAATCAACTCCTATACAAGAAAGAGAGGGTGAAAGGCACAAGACTCATGATTGCAAGGCCAGCCCAATTCTCATGGATGAACCCCCATTTAAGGAGCATGCAGCTGAACCTTCTGAACAACAGGATTTGTCTTTAAATTCTTATCACATTTTGTATTCCAACCCTGTTTACAAGTCACTTGATCTTAATTTCTTTAACCATGCAGAACTGAAACACTTTTTGGGAATCATGCGAAGTGTAGCTGCTCCCAACCCTAGGAGATTAAGCATGACACCAACCAAATTTGCCGAAATATACAGCATAGGGAGTGCACTTTTGCAATCTAATTTTACTTGTGAAATTGGAATTTCTCAAGATTATTCTGCATCTAACTTTGAGTTCTCACATGGATTTACAAATGTTTTAAATGCATTATTGCAGGGACCAACTAAGGAGAGTTACTCACATGAGGATGAATGTACAACTGCAATTTTTGGTATTGAAGCTTTGAAGCAATCTGAAAATAATTGCACTACCTTGGAGCTCAAGAAACTGATACCCTCAGTAGTTCAACCTCCTGAATTGGAGCTTAAACCCTTGCCATCAACATTAAAGTATGCATATTTAGCTAAGAATGAAAGACTACCGGTGATAATCTCTAACTCTTTGACTGATCTTGAAGAATCTCAATTACTTGCTGTTTTGAAGAGGTATAAAAGTGCAATTGGGTGGTCCTTAGCAGATATTCCTGGTATTAATGCTTCAATTTGCACTCAGAATATTGTTAAATGAAAATGCAAAGCCCATAAGACAACCTCAAAGAAGACTTAACCCACTCATACTTGATGTTGTTAAAAAGGAAGTAACAAAGCTGCTTAGTGCTGGTATCATATACCCTATTTCAGATAGTGAGTGGGTAAGTCCAGTTCAGGTTGTTCCTAAGAAAAGTGGGATCACTATGGTTAGGAATGAGAAAAATGAATTAATCCCCACTAGAATCCAGAATTCTTGGCGTGTTTGCATTGATTATAGGAAGCTTAATGATTCTACAAGAAAAGATCATTTTCCCTACCCTTTATAGATCAAATGCTTGAAAGATTAGCTTGTAAATCTCACTATTGTTTCCTTGATGGTTTCAGTGGCTATTTTCAGGTTCCCATTGCACCTCAAGATCAAGAGAAGACTACATTTACTTGTCCCTTTGGCACATTTGCATATAGAAGAATGCCATTTGGACTTTGCAATGCACCGAGCACATTCCAAAGGTGTATGCTATCCATATTTAGTGATTTGCTAAAGAATGGGATTGAGATGTTTATGGATGACTTTACCATCTATGGAAATAATTTTGATGAATGCCTAGTGAACTTGGAAAAAGCTCTATCTAAATGTGTTGAAAAGGACCTTATCCTAAATTTTGAAAAATGTCACTTTATGGTTCAGCAAGGAATAGTTCTAGGTCACCTAATTTCTGAAAAGGGAATAGAGGTAGACAAAGCAAAAGTTGAAGTAATTTCATCTCTACCCTATCCAACAAATCTTAAGGAGCTTAGATCTTTCCTAGGCCATGCTGGATTTTATAGAAGATTTATAAAAGATTTTAGTAAAGTGACTTTTCCAATGTCCAAATTACTGCAAAAAGATGCTTCCTTTGATTTCACTGATGAGTGTAAAATGTCTTTTGATGAGATTAAATCCAGATTGACTTCTCCACCTATTTTGACTTGCCCTAATTGGAATTTACCATTTGAATTGTGTTGTGATGCCTCTAACAATGCGGTGGGAGCAGTTTTGGGACAAAAAGATGGTAAGGCTTCCAAGGTTATTGCTTATGCTTCAAAGACTCTAGATAAGGCTCAAACTAATTACACAACTACTGAAAAGGAGCTCTTTTCTATTGTTTTTGCATTAGACAAGTTTAGACCTTACCTAATTAACTCTAAGGTTACTGTTTTCACTGATCATTCTGCTGTCAAGTATCTTTTCAACAAGCCACAATCCAAACCGAAGCTCTTAAGGTGGATGTTGTTGATCCAAGAGTTTGACATTGACATCAAAGACAAACCTGGAGCAGAAAATGTGGTGGCTGACCATCTAAGTCGCTTACCAAAAACTACAAGGGGAGTAATTGATTCAGATCTTATTTGTGATGAGTTTAAGGATTGTTCTGTTTCTGCCTTGTCTCTCTTGGAACCTTGGTATTGCCATATTGTCAACTTTTTAGTTGCTGGTCTAATTCCTTCTTCATTGTCTCATTTTCAGATGCAGAAGATTAAAAGCGAGTCTAAACACTACATTTGGGACCCTCCAATCCTTTGGAAGGTATGCAGCGACCAAATCATTCGAAGATGTGTGCCAAATGAAGAATTTCAAGACATCCTGCATGCTTGCCACTCTCAAACTTGTGGAGGTCATTTTAGTGCTAACAAGACTGCAAGAAAAATATTGGAAGCTGGTTTGTATTGGCCATTACTCTTTAAAGACTCTTATGAGTATTGCAAGAATTGTGATATTTGTCAAAGATTTGGTAGCCTAACTAAGAAACATGAATTACCCCAACACCAATGCTTTTTTGTGAGGTGTTTGAAGTATGGGGTATTGATTTTATGGGCCCCTTTCTTCCTTCTATGGGTTTTACATACATTCTTCTTGCAGTTGATTACCTTTCAAGATGGGTAGAGGCCATAGCAACCAAAAAGAATGATACTGCTACTGTTTCAAAATTTCTGAAAAATAACATCTTTTCTAGATTTGGCATTCCTAGAGCAGTAGTTAGTGATAATGGCACTCATTTTTGTAATAAATTGCTACAAGGATTATTCACTAAGTATGGTGTAACACATAAGACATTCACACCTTATCATCCCCAAAGTAATGGGCAAGCTGAAAATGCAAATAGAGAAATCAAGAAGGTGTTGGAACGCATAGTTAAACCATCTAGGAAGGATTGGGGCGTTAGATTAGATGATGCTTTGTGGGCATATAGAACTGCATTTAAAACCCCAATAGGCATGTCTCCTTATAGATTGGTTTATGGTAAGATGTGTCACCTACCGGTTGAGATTGAACATAAGTCTCTTTGGGCTGTAAAAGCATGTAACCTTGATTTTGATTCTGCTGGTATAGAAAGATTATTGCAATTACAGGAACTTGAAGAGTTGAGACTTGAAGCCTATGAGAATTCCAGGTTCTACAAGGAGAAGACGAAGATGATTCATGACAAGCAAATCCTAAGGAAGACATTCAAGGTTGGAGATAAGGTGTTACTGTACAAAGCACGATTCACATTTAAACCTGGGAAGCTGAGCACTAGATGGGAAGGACCATACTTGGTCACTAAAGTCCACAAGTTTGGCATGATAGAGCTGCTAGATGAGAAGAGCAGTAAGACTTTCAAGGTCAATGGCCACCTGCTCAAAATCTATAAGGAAATTTTGATCCACCATAATCTCAGGTTGTCCCCTTCCTTACATACCTTAGTCTGTGGTTATTTGATTATTATCATTCTTGAACTCCATTTTTGAACAAGTGTGGGGGAGGGCATAACTAGTAGCAAGTGTAGGTTGTTTTTAGTTTGTTTTGAAGTGTTCTGTTGTTTCTTTCCATTCCTTCCCTTACTAATTTTCCTTGCTATCTTTTGTTCAAATTTGCATTGAGGGCAATGCAAGGATCAAGTGTGGGGGAGTGAATGTTGTGTTTTTGTGTGTTCTGTGTCTTTTGTAAAACCTCAGTTTTCTAAAACTTTTTGAAGGTTTAAGCTTGCTTCAGGAATTCTAATGTTACATTTGCGGCTGATTTGATTTGGAAATTAATATCTTGAAGTGAAATTTTCTAATGCATAGAGATTAAGCATGATGTGTTCTTTAGCTGAAGTGAACGAATATAAAAGACAAAGCCTAGTTGGAAGGATTCTTTGAGCCTTTATATTCATTTCTGGTGTGTGCATTTGCTTATTTCTTATGCTCTCTAGAACTTGTCTTAGCTCTTAATCAAGACTACATGCAACATTAGTACTCTTGAACATGATTGAGGCATTCATTCAGAATAGCTACTTAGACCAAATGGCTAAACCCTACATGATTTACCCCTTGTTACCCATTTGAGCCTTTTAGCTGAATTTTTCCATTCATTTCACTCTCAATTATAAAACTTCTTTCCTACAAGGATGCATATTTCATTCATTCATTCTTTTCAGAATTCACTAGCATTTTGATGGATTCAATTGATGGATTGATATGATGAGATGCATACTTAAGCTTTAAGAAAAAAAAACAAAAAAGAAAGAAAAAGAAAAAGTAGAAACATGCGAATTGAAAAAAAAAAGAAAAAGAAAAGAGAAAGAGAGAAAGAGAGAATAGAAAAGTTGAAAAGAAATGAAAAAGCAAGAAAAGAAAAGAAAGTAAGAATAAAAGCACCTTTACAGCCTTAGAGTTCAAGATCAAGAAGTTAGACCCTCAATTGAACATTACTAATGCTGTTGAATTCTACACATTGATTCATATATTATCTCTATCCCTATATACATCCTTGTGCATTTCTTCCCCACCCTTACATTACGAGCCACAAAAGTCCTCTTGATTCTTGAACACTTATGTATTTAGGTGGTGGAAAGGTAGAGCTATTACAAGCATATAGTAGAGCATTTGAATAAGTGAATTGAGTGAAAGAACCCTTAATACTTGTGAGTTGAGTGATACACTAATTCCCTGGTGTGGTCTTCTATATCTTATTCACTTAGATTAAATTACATATCATTGCTTGGTTTCTTTGCATTAGAATGTTCCATGGATGGATGTTGGTTGAAGAATCATTGTTAGTTGCAGCTGTGACCTGAATTTTTGAATCTGCTTATTCCTTATTTCTCATCCTTCTCTTTCACATCATGTTTAGACCTGATTTGCCCAGGAGTGCAAAAGCTAAGTGTGAGGGAGTTGATAAGTCTCATTATTTGCATACATTTCTAGCCCTAAACACATCCTTTTGCCATTTATATTTACATACTTTGGGCATAATTAGCTTCCATTGTGCATAAGAGTTGGTGAGAGGAATTGTGAGGTTTTACAAGTGTTTTTATATGATTTTGTGTGTGTGTACTTTTGATCCCTGCTTTGGTGTGAATTTCAGGAGTTTCAGTTCTGTCTGAAGCGCCGTGGCAGATATGAGAAGGCGCCACGGTGGATTTCCAAGGGAACTCTCGGTAAAAGGCACCGCGGCGGATGATCAGAGGCGCCACGGCAGATTGATGTTTACATGAAGCGCAGGATCACTAATCAAAACGGCACCGTACAGGCCAGGCGCCGCGGCGGATGACCGAAATTTCCAGATTTAAAAGCAGAGTCGCGCGCTTCAGCCAGAATCAGATATTCAGTTGCCCATTCTCCCTCCAGACGCGATTTTCTTACTCTCCCCGCCCTCTCTCACTTCTTCCTTCCATTTTCGTCCAAATTCATCAATTTCTACCGATCAACTATGGATCTTTCATCAATTCTTGCTGTTTCTACCCTAATCCAGAGTATGAGTAGCTGAATTCCCAAGTTCTTCTAGCAATGAAGCTGACCTGAGTTCATGGAGCTGAACAGGGAGTCATTTCAGATCTATTTTCCACTTTCTATTCTAAGAGTCATTTGTTTCAGTTGAACAATTGTGATTAGAATGAAGGTTGAGTGATTAGATTTATGTTTCTTGGAATTTAGATCTGATTGAACATTCAGATGTGAGTTGTGTCCTTTAATTCAGTTGAATAGAGGATTCTCTGTTGATTTGTAAATCTAATTCATTTTTACTTGGACTATTGTTCTGTAAATCTGAATTTTGGTTGAATAAATTGATGATTCATAGTTGTGGTCATCCTTAGAGAATTGCAACTCACTTCTCAAGTGTTCTTGTCAATTGATTTTCCTTTTTACATATCAAGATAATGAATCTAGTAAGATAAGTTGTTTCTGATCTGTGTTAAGAGAGATTTTAGCAGTAGCTGAATCTATCCATTTAATTGACATTAAGAGACTCCAAATTATAAGATTGAACAAGGAAGGTTGGATAAATTGCTAGGGGAACTACTATTCTCATCTGAATCTCATTTGCAATTTACCTTTCATTAGATTTGTTTCTTGTTTTGATTTCTCTTTTCTAAACTCAAGCTTCCATCTTGGTAATTTGATAATTAAAAGTGAATTGTTAAGAATTAAAATACAACTTAAGGTTCCTTGAGAAGAATGACCTAGGTAGTGCCTCACTTGCTGCATTTCCCTAGTAAAACTTTGATTACCTAGTGACAAGGTCTATCAGGGCCCCACCATAAAAAGTAACAATCATTAGTCAAATTTAACGACGATGTCATTTTTGCTCTAATTTTACAAGTTTATAGGCACTTTTGCACATCAAAAAAGGTTATGGTAGTAGGTGCACTTTTGGTATAAGTTTATAGGTATTTTTACACCTTGACCCATTAATGAAATATGAAGCCTATAAATACCCTCCACATGTTCATTTCATGCAAGGCCATTCAAGTAGGGAAATTCTTGCAAAATTTCATTTAGAGAGAGAAAGAGAAGAATTCTAGTGAGAGGAAGTCACTTGGAAGCAAGGTAAGCTTCTACAACTCTTCTATTTCCAGTTATAATGGTTATATGTTAGTTTTATGCTATTTTGATGATGATGGAAAGTCATTTTCCTAGGGGAAGTGCTGCCCAAATTTCATCAAAATGGATAGGAAGGCTTAGGTTATGTATGATTAAGATTAGGCATGGTTAAGGGTTAAGGATTAAGTGATCACATGTTAGTAGTTTTGTTGAAAATCCTTTTTCCTATAATTATACATAGAGTTCGGCCAAGTCAAGTTCAATGGGAAGGGATTGGATTTTCATAGAACTAATATGATAAATGGATTCTACATGGAAAATTATGTAGGAAAGGCCCAAGAAAGTTCAAGAATCAAAGCTAGAAAAATAAACCCTAAAAGTCAAGAAAAAAAAGGGGTTTAAGGGGTTAAGTTATGGAGTTGAAGTAATACTTAATGTTGTGTCATTGGTTGTCTAATAGGCTATACACAACAAAGGGGCAAAGATTTAGCCAAGAAGAGAAATTGAAGGAAGGAAAGCCAACAAGGTAGCTTTTACATTCCATTGCTTATTAGAGTTACTATACATTATATGTTCATTGCTATGTGTTATGATGCTATGTCATGATGCCTCCATGCATGCATACCTTGGTTTATGCAAGGTTGAGATGATATGTTATGTTATGATGTTATGTTTTTTCATGGCAAGTACATAATACTCAAGTATGTATGTATGCATGTAGCTTGAATTACATTGTGATGTGTAACCATAGTAATGTATGCAATGTGCTACTAAGATTCCCCAAGAATCTTATCCCAATATTTAAACAAACCCTAGGGCCTTCAACCTCCAAGATCAAAGAAAAAGAAGTGGCTATAGTAGAGAGTTAAGTTTGCCTCAAGAAGAAGAAGAAGAATGAAGAAAAACCTTATGTTGGATGAATGTAACTAAGAGTATGCTTTAAGATTTTAAGTTATGCATATATTCTAGCTTATGTGTTAATATGTGAAAGCATGTTAGTGCTGTCAAATATGCATGATTATATGGTAGGAGAATTAGTATGCAAGTAATTGGCCAAGTAAAACAATTTATCCTTCCAAGGGGGATAAAAGTCAACATTATGGACCTAAACTTTGACCATAGTCAAATTAAGCAATCAAGTGAGTTATGCTATGAGATTCAGTGAACAAATAGATGGGATTTTTCTCTTTAAGATGAGAGTGGGTTCACCTAAAGCTGATAACCACACAAAAAGTTATGCCCTTCCAAAGTTGGGCTAAAATAAGTGGAAAATGAAAAAATTACCATATGAATAGTAACTTTTTCAAGAAAAACTGGGCTTGAATTTTACGGCAATCAATCCAGAAACTATTTTTCCTCAAAATTTTATCCAAAGATCTTTCCACAAAACTTCAAATCACTCAATTTTAATTTTTTTACAATTAGTTATGAATTTTCAAAGTTGCCACATTTTAGGGTTACAATGAATAGTAATCTGAAAAAGAAAATTTTCAAATTTGATTTTTCATAACTTGTAGTCTTCAAAAGTGATTCCAAATGCTTCCACAAGGCAAGTTAATTGCTATAAACTTAAGGTGTTATGTTTCTGGTATCAAAGCAAAAGGTTTTGGCAATCAGAATGAATTTTTCAAATTCAAATTTTTTTAGGAAAACATTTTATACTATTCATTTACTAGCCATTTGGATTGTAAGAAGCCATGGAAGTGGTTATCATGAGACCATTAGCAGGAAGAAACCTAGAGACCGTTCCTTGATAAAATGATATGGCAAGAACGTGGAGAGGAGTCAGAGGAGAGCTTGAGGAACATAGAGAACAACTGATAAATCCAATTCAGGCTGGATGAGCAAGTAAGAGGAAAGCTATGTTGTTGTTGTAGCAAGTAGTAGCAGTAACTACTTAGTTGCATCAACCTAAGCAGAGAGCAACAGAAGTAGCCCCGCAAGTCCAATCACAAAAATCGGTTGTAAAGCAAGAAGAACCAACTAAAAATCCAGAAGATATCCAGTAGTGAATTATAAGATTCTACAAGTATAATCCACCGAAGTAAAAGTTTGATGGAACCACAGATAGTTGAGGGATAGAACGTCTGACTGGGAAAAGATCTTATGAGCAAGAGGATGTTCCTTAGAGATTAAAGCTCCGATGGCTATCTATAAGCTATATAGATGGATGTGGATCAGTGATAGAGCAACACAGAGGTGGTTTTACAAGCTAACAACACCCTATTGACTTGGGAATTGTTCAAGGAGAAGTGTTATCAAAAGTACTTCCCTAGATCGACTCAAGATAGGATGAAAGTCAGATTCCTTGTATTACAAGGATAATTTGAGACATTTGATAAGAATCTAGCGAAGCACATTCGCTTGTCTCGATATTCTACTTATCTAAAACGTTTAAACAATGAGCAATGGAACACAAAGAAGCTGGTAAGAGAGCAGAGAAACCCCAGCAAGGCCTAGCCAGGAGGAACCTCTTTTAGTATCAAGAAGAGGAAGAGGTTTGGATTTGGTAGGAAGCTACAAGAGGGAAATACATGAGGAGAAAGGTTTGACAACACATAGAAGGCAAAGGAGTACAAGCAATGTGGCAAGAACTATGGCAACAAGCCATGACTGTGATGGGCAATTGGGTTTGAAGAGTAATATCTTGCTATATAGCATTGATGTTCCCATTCCCACAAGTCATAAAGTTATGACTTTGATAAGTCTCATTATTTGCATATATTTCTAGCCCTAAACTCATGCTTTTGCCATCTATATTTGCATACTTTGGGCATAATTAGCTTCCATTGTGCATAAGAGTTGGTGAGAGGAATTATGAGGTTTTGCAAGTGTTTTTACATGTTTTTATATGATTTTATATGTGTGTACTTTTGATCCCTGCTTTGGTATGAATTTCAGGAAGTTTCAGTAGCATTTTCGCCATTCTGTCTAAGGCGCCACGGCTGATTTGGGAAGGCGCCGCGGCAGATTTCCAATGGTACTCTCGGTGAAAAGCGCCGCGGCGGATGGACTAAGGCGCCACGGCGGACGGAGGTTTTCATGAAGCTTAGGATCATTAATCAAAACGGCACCGTACAGGACAGGCGCCGCAGTGACTTCGTCCATCCGCCTGGAGGAGGAAGTAGGCGACCCGGATCTTGGAGCTCCATCCTGAAAGGCGCGGATCCTAACCAGATGGAGGGAGTTAGTTACAAAATGGAAAGAATCAGATTTTGAGGGGATCACGATTCTTCCCCCATACACTCTCTCTCCGTCTCAGCTCTCTCCATCTCATTCGCATCTCACCATCATTTTCATCTTCTTCCTGAAGCGTCTGTCATGGCTGAATCTAGATTAAAGCTTGGTGAAGCAACTCGAGACGCCATGAGCAATTGAACTTCCACCTTCCTAAGAGGTGTAACCAAACCAGAGCCTCTATGCTGACATGGGAGTTTATCTTCAGTTTATGTTCATGGTTGATTGTCTAGTTGTACTTTTGACTATGATTTTAGGCTGAGATTGAATTGTTTCTGCAAGATATAATGTATTCAGATTACAATTTGGATTTATTGACGGTGTATTCCTTGAGTATAAGTAGGTTAGATTGGATTCTTAGGTCTAGTTTGACGAGATTTCGATTTGGCTTAATGATATATGGTAGATATCGGTTGATTCTATCTTGGGAATTTTCAATTTATCCGATTGATATTTGCATCATTATACCAACTGCAAGTAACTCTTAACTCCATTATCTTTTTAGTCTGTGAAGGTCCAGTCACCACTCTTAGGAAGAATATGATTTCGCTTAAACCTCTGTTTCTGCCATCTACATCTTCATAAACCAGAAAATCAATATAAAAAGTAGAACAAATAGTTAAATCAATTAGATACAATCAGATCACTTCCACTGTTAATAATTTGTGAAGGCATTTAATTAACAAAACTCTTGAACAACAAGCCTCCTTGTGAATCGACCTAGGGTTGAGCCACTGCACTTCTAAGCTTAATTCTAGTAATTTTGAGAGCCCCTAACGACAAGGCTTCATCAAATGGCACCATTGCCAGGGAGGCACGGTTGCTCAAGGTTTTAGTTAGTTAAGTGTCAGTTAAATTTGTTTTACAATGTTTATTGTTTTTGATTCTTGTGATTACATTTTGTGGTCTCATAGCTTTGATATGTGAGTATTCTTGTCCCAAAAATTCAGCTGGATCATGGTTTAATCTTTGTATTTTAGTGTTCTTGTATTTCTGCATGTGATTCAGAGTGTTTTCTACTGCTTTTTGAGCTTTCTGTCCAAAGCGCTGTGGCACTTTTCACAATCCGCCGCGGCACCTTAAGTACTCTTGCGTTTTGTAGCTCTTTGTCTCAGAGGCCGCGGCACCTCAAGCTAAAGGCTGTGGCGCCTGAGTCTATCTCATGGTTTCTTGATTGATTTTGTTTGTTTTGAGTCATGGATTACTGTTGGAAGGATGAAAGATTTAATTCCTATTATTCTAGACCTAATGATGATTTTCCATATTATGCCCCAATGTATAGGAACTCTCAAGAGGAATATGGGTGTGCACCGAGCTATTCTTATTCGCAGCATGGAAATTTGTTCCCAGCATCCGCACAAGCTAAGGTAGTAGAAAAAGTGAGGTTTCAAGCTCCTAAAGAATCTTCTATTTCCATAGCCTCCCAACAACCTGATGAACCAATTTGTGAGCTTCACACCAATAGAATTGAATCTCTTCTTTCAATTCAAAACCATGGTGATCGCATACATGCTTTGAGGGAAGCAAGTAATCAATTAGAGGAGAGACATGAAAGACTATTCAATGATGCTATGAAGTATGGGAAATTAAAAGAGAAATTAGAAGAGCTAAATGAAATTGTTGAATTGTCAAACAGACTCATAATGCATATATTTTGGGAGAAATCAAATGGTGAAGAGGGTGAACCATGGTTTAAAGCTCAATATTTGGATGATGAGCAAGAAATTCAAGCTACTGTTGAATCAGAAAGTGAGACATCCTCTCAAGAATCCGAAGGTACTTTAGGACAAGAAATGAGTAGTCCAGCACCTCAAAGTAGAGACTTTGATACTCCATCACTGCAATGCTGTGATAGCTTTTGTGAAGATTTTGGAATTGAAATACACCCGGGAAGTGATACACATGTTACATCACAAATTGACAATATGGGTAATCATAGTACTCTAATTACTGCTACTGATTGTGATAAGCCTGAGACTGAAGTAGCTAAGGAAGAAATTCCTAAGCAACCAAGAAGGATCAAGCTATTTGGTTTTAAAATGAGGAGAAGAAGGCACAGACTTAAGAGGTTGAAGCAAAAGCTGATGCATGTCATGCCAACAATCCAAGAAATTGAAGAGGAAGAGCAAACCCTATCTCTTAAGGTTACTCCTGTTTCTATTCCTTTTTCTTGTGAAACTATTGTTGATGATATTCCTTGTGTTATTAATGTTAATGAAAATACTTTAGAGTATGATGTAACTGAACCCAACCCTCTTGAGCATGAAGATGATGTCTCTCTTGTTTCTTGTCAAGCTTTGAATGAAAATGTTTCAAGTCACTTGTGTGTTGGACAGTATGACAAGCATAAACATGTTGAGAGTAGTGAACCTTCTTTGAGCCTGAATTTAGGAAATCAATGTCATGATGTTAATGAACATGTTGATTGCATGATTCCTATTTCTTCTGGTGTTAAAGTAGATGATATTGATATGTGTAGTGCTAATGAAGGTTCTGACTCCCTGATTGATGGCCTTTCATGTGCACAAGAGTCATTAAATGAATTGGGATTATCTGATAAAATTGAATTTGATGATGAATTCACTAACCTCTCTTCTTTCCACCCTCCTTCTTGTTTTTGTGCATGTAAAGGTGACATGCCATGCCTCATTTGTAAGGAAATTGATTGCTGGCTTTCCATTTCACATGACTTTGATTCATCATTTAATTCAATTCAAGATGATATTTCTCTTGTTTCACTTGATGATGGCCTTGGGAAAGGTGTTTTACTAGATCGTGCAGGTGCTGGATCGTTAAGAGCAAAGGAAGGTGAAACTGGAACCAAAATCACATTACCACAAAATGTTGAATCCATGAAGGGTGTTATCAACAATGCTGTTACTATTATTAAGCCTTCTAATTCTACATTCTTTTGTGATTTCTAGGCTATATTTACTGTAATCAATGCTGAATCTGTTTTAGATGGTACAAATTGTATTCATGATTTTTTGCATCCTACATTGTCATGTGATCTTCCACCTGATATTGAGGGTTTGGAAATTCATGGTTCTAAGTTGTATGATAATGAGCATGCCATATTCAGACTTGTGCACGATTTTAAATTTGAAATTGATCACCACAGGTTTGCACATGTTTTTGACAGCTTAGGTACTAAGAGAGGAGTTGTACAGAACCAAATTTTTATTGCTGTATATGCTCATTGTTTTTCACATGAAATACTCTCTTGTGATTTAACACCAGATTTACATATACTCGAGCATGAACATATTGAGTACTCTCCTTTTTGTGCAACCCCTTTTACTGGTACATATTTTGTGAATTTTATTGACTGTTTTGATAAATTTGATCATGCTTTCTTTTTGAAGGAACCGTACATTGTGAGACCTCTTCCTATTGACCCAGAACCACCACCTAAGGTTCTAGAGCTGAAAAGTATGTTGGATACTTACATGTTCATCATTAGAGATGCTACCTTCTCATTTAAGAGCTTGAAGCGCTTTAAACTATACGGTTGTCCCTTTCCTCCCTTTAACTTTTTGAGTTGCTTGTGACATCATATGTTGGATTGCTTGTTTAGAATAAGTGTGGGGGAGGGGACTAACCAGTAGAAAAAATATATATATATATATAGTAGCAAGCTGTTCAGAATAAGCTCCCTCTGTCTTGGTCCCATTTCTTGTCTCTTGCTATATTTTTGATACACATGGTTATATCTTTAGTCTGTTTGCATTGAGGACAATGCAAGGATTAAGTGTGGGGGAGTGAATGTTGTGTTTTTGTGCGTTTTGTGTCTTTTGTAAAATCCTCAGTTTTTCAAAAAACTTTTTGAAGGTTTAAGCTTGTTTCAAGGGTTTAATGTTGCATCTGTGATTAATTTTGATTTGGAAATTGATATCATGAAGTGAAATTTTCCAATACTTTGAGATTAAGCATGATGTGTTCTTTAGCCTAAGTGAATGAATATGGAAGACAAAGCCTAGTTGGAAGGATTCTTTGAGCCTTTATATTCATTTCTGATGTGTTCATTCACTTATTTCTTATGTTCTCTAGAACTTGTCTTAGTTCTTAATCAAGACCACATGCAACATTAGTACTCTTGAACATGATTGAGGCATTCATTCAAAGTAGCTACTTAGACTAAATGGCTAAACCCCACATGATTTATCCCTTGTTACCCATTTGAGCCTTTTAGCTTAATTTTTCCATTCATTTCACTCTCATTTATAAAACCTTTTTCCTACAAGGATGCATATTTCATTTCATTAATTCCTCTTAGAATTCACTAGCATTTTGATGGATTCAATTGATGGATTGACATGAGGAGATGCATACTTGAACTTAAAAAAAAAAAAAAAAAGAAAAAAAGAAGAAACATGTGAATGTAAAAGGAAGAAAAGAAAAAAAAAGAGAGAGAAAGAGAATAGAAAAGTTGAAAATAAATGAAAAAGCAAGAAAGGAAAAGAAAGTGGGAATAAAAGCACCTTTATAGCTTAGGAATTCAAGATCAAGAAATCAACCCTTAAATTGAACATTACTAATGCTATTGAATTCTACACGTTGATTCACATATCAACTCCATCCTCATATGCATCCTTGTGCATTTCTTCCCATCCCTTACATTACAAGCCACAAAAGTCCTCTTGACTCTTGAGTACTTATGTATCTAAGTGGTGGAGAGGTAGAGCTATTACAAGCATATGGTAGAGCATTTGAATAAGTGAATTGAGTAAAAGAACCTTTGATACTTGTGAGTTGAGTGATACACTAATTCCCTTGTGTGGTCTTCTATATCTTATTCACTTGGATTAAATTACATATCATTGCTTAACTTCTTTGCATTAGAATGTTCCATGGATGGATGTTGGTTGAAGAATCATTGTTGGTTGCAGTTGTAACCTGAACTTTTGAGCTTGCTTATTCCTTTCTCTCATCCTTCTCTTTCACAATATGTTTAGACTTGATTTGCCCAGGAGTGCAAAAGCTAAGTGTGGGGGAGTTGATAAGTCTCATTATTTGCATATATTTCTAGCCCTAAACTCATGCTTTTGCCATCTATATTTGCATACTTTGGGCATAATTAGCTTCCATTGTGCATAAGAGTTGGTGAGAGGAATTATGAGGTTTTGCAAGTGTTTTTACATGTTTTTATATGATTTTATATGTGTGTACTTTTGATCCCTGCTTTGGTATGAATTTCAGGAAGTTTCAGTAGCATTTTCGCCATTCTGTCTAAGGCGCCACGGCTGATTTGGGAAGGCGCCGCGGTAGATTTCCAATGGTACTCTCGGTGAAAAGCGCCGCGGCGGATGGACTAAGGCGCCACGGCGGACGGAGGTTTTCATGAAGCTTAGGATCATTAATCAAAACGGCACCGTACAGGACAGGCGCCGCGGCGGATGGACGAAGGCACCGCGGCGGATGACACATATCAGCAAATTAAACCAGAAACATGCGAATAGAAGCTGGAGGAGGAAGTAGGCGACCCGGATCTTGGAGCTCCATCCTGAAAGGCGCGGATCCTAACCAGATGGAGGGAGTTAGTTACAAAATGGAAAGAATCAGATTTTGAGGGGATCACGATTCTTCCCCCATACACTCTCTCTCCGTCTCAGCTCTCTCCATCTCATCCGCATCTCACCATCATTTTCATCTTCTTCCTGGAGCATCTGCCATGGCTGAATCTGGATTAAAGCTTGGTGAAGCAACTCGAGACGCCATGAGCAGTTGAACTTCCACCTTCCTAAGAGGTGTGACCGAACCAGAGCCTCTATGCTGACAGGGGAGTTTATCTTCAGTTTATGTTCATGGTTGATTGTCTAGTTGTACTTTTGACTATGATTTTAGGCTGAGATTGAGTTGTTTCTGCAAGATATAATGTATTCAGATTACAATTTGGATTTATTGACGGTGTATTCCTTGAGTATAAGTAGGTTAGATTGGATTCTTAGGTCTAGTTTGACTGAGATTTCGATTTGGCTTAATGATATATGGTAGATATCGGTTGATTCTATCTTGGGAATTTTCAATTTATCCGATTGATATTTGCATCATTATACCGACTGCAAGTAACTCTTAACTCCATTATCTTTTTAGTCTGTGAAGGTCCGGTCACCACCCTTAGGAAGAATATCATTTCGCTTAAACCTCTGTTTATGCCATCTACATCTTCATAAACCAGAAAATCAATATAAAAAGTAGAACAGATAGTTAAATCAATTAGATACAATCAGATCACTTCCACTGTTAATAATTTGTGAAGGCATTTAATTAACAAAACTCTTGAACAACAAGCCTCCTTGTGAATCGACCTAGGGTTGAGCCACTGCACTTCTAAGCTTAATTCTAGTAATTTTGAGAGCCCCTAACGACAAGGCTTCATCATACTTCTAAAGCATGCATAAAGTATGTGGCAGATATGCCTTTTGCTACATTATCATCGATTAGATATGTATGCCTTTTCATGATGTTGATGGGATTGTTGGTTGAACTAGTTGTTTGGAAACAACATACTTCTGAAATATTGGAATAAAGCTTTAATATTACCTCACAAAGAAATAACCCCTAGAAAAGAGGTAAGACTAAACCACGTGATGGAAATTGAAGCAAGTAAATGGCTAAGGCATTGATGCTACGGACACTTCATCTTCTTTTCCATTCAAGCAAAAGTTCGTGATTGATCTTATACCAGGGACGAGACCGATGTCCAAAGCTCCACACCGAATGGTACCCAACAAGATGGTTAAGCTAAAAAAAACAAATCAAGGAGCTATTGGAGAAAGGTTTATATGACTGAGCATATCTCCTTAGAGTGCTCCAATACTCTTCACCAGGAAGAAGGATGCTAGGTTGTGCATTGACTATCGAGAGCTAAATGAAGTGATGATAAAGAACAAGTACCTTTACTACAGATCAATGATCTGTTAGACCAGCTGACCATAAGGACGGTATTCTCGAAAGATTGATTTATGATCGAAATACCATCAATTGAAGATAAAGGCGAAGGATATTCCTAGAGGTTGAGGTAAAACTCAATATGTCCACACAGAAGGAGTTTGGTTGACACAATTAAGGGATTGGAAGTAGAGGCCTACGTTAGTGAACAAGTTTTGTAAGGGCCTCCTAGTCAAAGTTTGAATGAAAGAATAGATGATAAGATGGATGCCTGACAGATGTACCACACAACAGAAGTGAATAAGTATCTACTGTGTGATGTGATCAGTATATGATAATCAATCTATGATCATATGAATTAATGGTCAAGAAGTAAAGAAAGAAAAAGAGTCAGGCAGTGCCTTGTATAGTTATAAATTATAAGAAATGAATGAAGAAGTTAGAGATGGTTGCAGTGGGAACAGATACAGAGAAAGATGTATAGTTCCTGATGTTGCCCAAGTACTTGATTAGATATGGGACCGGATAGTATTCTGTTATGTCCCCAAGACATCTAAGAACATGCAACCATAGCTCTTAGACCAATATGGAGTCCGAGTGATGGGATTCCTATAGATGGATGCTACTGCCTATATGATCGATTAAGTCCAATAGAGAGGCTCCCTTTTTACAGGGATACGGTATAAAAGGAATATACCCTGCCAGAGAATGAGTATAATAGACTGATTGACTAGGAAGTACCTTTCCAAGATAGGAGGTGGTCCTCCGGCATAGAGATAATGCCATTTTAGCCGAAAGGGGCTAACACTGCTTCTACAGGAGCGAGCCTTTGTCAGAAGAGATTACATGATGATGGCCCACAAGGAGATGATAGTAATGGTTCCTCCATCATTGGTGCTATTATAGTGGGTTGACTGTTGCTCTGAAATAGGCAATGTGTGCTCCCATAATGCTCTTATGATAAGAGAGAGACAGCCAGATATGATACATAATGGATCTTACCCTAAAGAGAATAAAATTGGTCAAGGGTAATGAAAGAGTAAAACAAGGCAGTTGTCCCTCAAACTCAATAGGGTACCACAGTATAATGAGAGGTTATGGAAGTATGATAATGAAAGTCCTCTCCTGTTGCTATACAGGATTAATATATGACCGTAGGGTCTATAGAGTCCTAAAGTAAGGCAGTAAGGCAATGATATAATGACACATGAATGAGCTCTAGAAATGAGCTAGTACCAAGAGATTTAAGAGGCATAGAGAAAGAACAATGGCCTAAGGTAGCTGAAGTTAAGAGAAAGAAAGATTAAGGATTCCGTAGATGACGGAAGGGATAAAGTAAGGCCTGAGACGGCAATATTGGCATCTATGAACAATCTAAAGGGAATTATCAGTATAGTTATTCCATCTGAGCAGAGGTGACTGGTCTAAAAGTCTCTCAGTCGGGATGACAACTTAGAATGATATGATACCCTGGGATCAAAAGGGATCCTAGAAAGAGGCTAGCAATAGATCGCAATAGTTTCCAAGGTCACTAGACTCAGCCTAGTAAGAGGCTGTATGTTACCGGGTAGCTCCCAAGGTCGCCGTGGACCAAGCCTAATATATACCCCTACGAGAGCATGAGAATATGATGACCAAAGATGAATGAGTTCATAATGTGAAATCCTCCTCAGTTTGGTTAGTTGTTACAGAGAGAGTACCCTTGACTTGTTTCCAGAATCCTTTATTGTTAATTAGATCGAGCTTGATTCTGTTCAGTTTAATGTAGGAAGATGAGAACAACAAGATTTAAAGGAATTTAGGCTCTAAGTCTTGAATTAAAGGTATCTAGGTTAGATCTAAATACGAAAAGAACCCCTTATATACAAGAAAAGATTGAGTATTGACAAACAAATCCCTAAGATGAGGCTAAAGTTAAGAATGTAAGCTAGAAAAACCCGACAAAAGGTAAACTAAGAAGGGTCTAAGACAGCAAAGTACCAGGATTTGAGCTTATCAACATATGTGCCTCAGATTCCCGTCGGCATTTTTCAATTAAGCGTGCTTAGGCAAGAATAGTCTAATGATGAGCGACCCCTTGGGAAGTTAGGTAAAAGTGTACAGAGGCCAGAAGTGTGAGCCATTTTTGGCAAGGAGGCACTAAGTTCAGTAGGATGAAAGAGAAAGTTAAGGTAAGAAGAGTTTAAAGGCTAAAGCTGAGTATGAGAAGGGACATTCCCCTCAATTAACCTCTTGCATATGGCTAAGAAAATGTTTGACCCTGAAATTTCAAGGAAGAAACTTTTTTAAGGGGGAGAGAAATATCACACCCCAAATTTTAGGCCTAAGAATACACAGATTAGCCTAAGATAGGTAGGCTACAAAATCCCTTGGAGCAGGAATCCCAGAAATGTAAAAGGAAAGTTGAAGGGTTTCAAGGACTAAACTATAAATAGAGAAAGTTCTAGGGGCTAAAATGTAAAGAAAGTTACAGGCTCCAGTGAAGACTCAAGGCCCAAAAATAAGAAAAGAGGTTAGTTTAGACTAAAGGTTATGATAGAGGCCATAATAGGGTGATTTATGAGGTTTACGTGACCAGGGGCAAAACCGTAGTTTTGGAAAGTTTCGGGCTAGGAATGGGTATAAATGGAAGAAATACCCCAAAAATTCTAGAAAACTCCAAAAAATAGAAAATGACATTTTAAGGCCTGTATATGAGGAGAAATGACAAAAATGCCCTTGAGTTGACTTAAAAGGAATTATAAGTTTATAGCTCAGTTTGATATGTAGAGGTGGATTTAATTGTTTGGGTCATAAGGAAACCTCAGAAAATTACGGTAAAATGGGGATGTATGATCTAAGAGGCTATAGAATTTATAAAATTAGTCTTAGCCCTAAACGGCCAGCAGAATGTCTTTAACATTTTTTAAGGCCAGAATTACAATTTATGGTTTTGTTATGGGAAATTTAAAAAGAAATACTTATGGTCTGAGTTATGATCTGAGAAAATTCATAGATTTTCTATAGAATTAAAAAAATTTTATGGTATAAATAGATGATTTTTTGGGGTTTAGGATTGGATAAAATGCTCTAGTCAAATCTTAAATAATTAATGTCCCTTAATTAGGAGACAAAGTTAGAAAATATCTCAGATATTTTGAGGAAGACAAGTTTAACTTGAATTCTCTTCTTTTTTTCCCATATGCTTTATTTATGAGGTTGATGAGTCATCATATGAGTCACCAGAAGATATTTTATGGGCTTTAGAAAAATTAGAATACAATACGGATAGGTGTTAGACAGTTCCCTATCCACCTAGTAAAGCAAAATTTCTACTATGTGACTCAATAAGGTTGACTAATTGGTCAATAGTCTTGACTATTTTTTCCCTCTACTCCTCTAAGGTGGCACCATATATGTGCCTTTTATTGGTCAATATCAATTATTAAAAATACCTAGAGATCTTAGAAAATTGTAAAAAATTAAAGGAAACAGCAAATAAAGCTAAGAAAAATTATGGACCTAAACTTTGACCAAAGTTAATCAAGGAATTAAAGCCAAAATTTCTAACAGAATGTCAAGGGCACATGTCATGGCCAAATTGGCTAAGAAAGGGGAAAAAAGAAAAAGAAAAAGAAAAAGAAAATAATAAATCAAGTTAGATTAAAATCTAATTAAGGTTAAGTAAGATTATTATGGTTGAGTCATCTTCCGCAAGATCTTAATACATGGCAAACATGGTTCATTGGATGGCTAGGATTCAGCCATCTATCTTTGAAAAGTCCAAAGCTTCTGGAAGGATAATTAGTCAAGTTAATCAAGGAATTAAGAGAGTTAACCTTGATTAAAGCCTAATTAATCTTAATGGATAAGAAGAGATGACATAAGCCCTAATGACTCACCTTCCAAGTGTCAACAAATTAGGCCACATAGCTTAAGATTTGTACATTTGGAAAGAGGTAAAAAATTGGAAGGCCAAGATCAAGTCTTATATAAGAAGGGCATATGTGGAATTAATAAAATATGAAGCCTATAAATACCCCACATGTTCATTTCATGCAAGGCCATTCAAGTAAGAAAACTCTTGTAAAATTTCATTTAGAGAGAGAAAGAGAAGAGTTGTAGTGAGAGGAAGTCACTTGGAAGCAAGGTAACCTTCTACAACTCTTCTATTTCTAGTTATAATGGTTATATGTTGGTTTTATGCTATTTTGATGATGATGTCAAGTCATTTTTTTAAGGGGAAGTGCTACCCAAATTTCATCAAAATGGATAGGAAGGGTTTAGGTTAAGTATGATCAAGATTAGGCATGGTTAAAGGTTAAGGATTAAGTGATCACATGTTAGTTTTGTTGAAAATCCTTTTTCCTATAATTATATATAGTGTTCGGTGAAGTCAAGTTCAATTGGAAGGGATTAAATTTTCATAAAACTAATATGATAAATGGATTCTACATGAAAAATTATGTAGGAAAGGCCCAAGAAAGTTCAAGAATCAAAGCTAGAAAAATAAACCTTAAAAGTCAAGAGAAAAAGGGGTTTAAAGGGTTATGTTAAGTTATAGAGTTGAAGTAATGCTTAATATTGTGTCATTGGTTACCTAATAGGCTGTAGACAACAAAGGGGCAAAGATCTAGCCATGAAGAGAAATTTAAGGAAGGAAAGCCAACAAGGTAGCTTTGGCATGCTATTGCTTATTAGAGTTACTATACATTGTATGTTCATTGCTATGTGTTACGATGTTATGCCATCGTGCCTCCATGCATGCATACCTTGGTTTATGCAAGGTTGAGATGATATGTTATGTTATGATGTTATGTTTTTCCATGGCAAGTACATAATACTCAAGTATGTATGTATGCATGTAGCTTGAATTACATTGTGATGTGTAACCATAGCAATGTATGCAATGTGCTACTAAGATTCCCTAAGAATCTTACCCCCAATATTTAAACAAACCCTGGGGCCTTCAACCTCCAAGATCAAAGAAAAAGAAGTGGCTATAGTAGAGAGTTAAGTTTGCCTCAAGAAGAAGAAGAAGAATGAAGAAAAACCTTATGTCGGATGAATGTAATTAAGAGTATGCTTTAAGGTTTTAAGTTATGGATATATGCTAGCTTATGTGTTAATATGTGAAAGCATGCTAGTGCTGTCAAATATGCATGATTATATGGTAGGAGAATTAGTATGCAATTAATTGGTCAAGTAAAACAATTTATCCTTCCAAGGGGTAAAAGTCAACATTATGGACCTAAAATTTGAGCAAAGTCAAATTAAGCAATCAAGTGAGTTGTGCTATGAGATTCGGTGAGCAAATATATGGGGTTTTTCTCTTTAAGATGAGAGTTGGTTCACCTAAACCTGATAACCACACAAGAAGTTATACCCTTCCAAAGTTGGGCTAAAGTAAGTGGAAAATGGAAAAATAACCATATGAACAAGAACTTTTTCAAGAAAAACTAGGCTCAAATTTTACGGTAATCAACCCAGAAACTCTTTTTTCTCAAAAGTTTATCTAAAGACATTTCCATAGAACTTGGAATCACTCAATTTTAATTTTTCTACAATTAGTTATGAATTTTCAAAGTTGCCACATTTTAGGGTTACAATGAATAGTAATTTGAAAAAGAAAATTTTCAAATTTGATTTTTCATAACTTGTAATCTTCAAAAGTGATTCCAAATGCTTCCGCAAGGCAAGTTAATTGGTATAAACTTAAGGTGTTACAGTAGCGGGCAATGTTACGATGAACGAGGTTAGGTAAGACTAGTAGAGGTTAAGAGAAAGTATGTTTTGTCACGGTGAACCAAGGGCATTGGTGGTGATGAACAAACACAGAAGTGATTACCAGAGGAAGTGGTGACTTTTATCATGACGAACAAGAATTCTGGTCATGATAAATAGAGACAGTGACTCTCAAATACTGAGGTAGTATCTCGACAAGACTTGATGGACTATAAGGTCACTAAGAGTAAGACTGATAAAGATCAGAGAGAGAGGTGGCCACTATTTAGAGATATCATATTCCCCCTCAAGAGGAAGAGTAATGATAAGGAGTTGAACAAGATAGTTAAGGGTTGAGTCTGTACATCACTAAGAGGGTGTAGTGGCCACCTAAGCTGGACAAACTCTTACAGCCTCGTTAGGGTTGGGGCACCATGATAGAGTAGCTATCTCAAGTCCTAGAATAGATAAATAAGAACTTTGAGATAGAAAACTCAAGATGGACAGCCTTAATGGAATTCTTGGGGATCAAGAAGATGAGAATGACATATAGCTATGCGGGGAACTAGCATTATGAGGTTGGCATGTTCCCGATAATGTTAAGAGATACTCAGTCACTTAGGGTTAGGTTGAGAGGCACCCTTCACAGTGGATATGATCTTGGCTATGAGTCTTGCTAGAGAGAGTGGGGAACTAGTCCTCTGAGACAAAATTGGCACCACTCTAGATGGAGCCAAATACCCTATCTAAGTAGGAAAAAGGAGCAGCCGAGGTAAGGCAAGCAGAGGTGACTTCATCCCAATGGAAGTGTGACTAGCCAAGAACAAAGCTAGGGTCAAATGTCCCTGAACTTAACAAAGAAGGGCAAGCAAAAAGAAGAGAACCTCATAAGTCCTCTCCCTATAACTTCCAGAATTAACTGCAAACAGGATGAGAGGCTCCCTTTTTAGGGATAAGATGTCTGCATAGCACGCTGCAGACATAGCAACCAATAAGAGCTTGCATTCCTTGTATTGAAATGCCAAGCATTATGCATGTTAGAGTATGCTCATACTGAAAGTGAAGTAGAGGAAAGAGAAGTTGCATAAGTGCTCTCCCTGTACCATTCTAAAGTAGTTAGAGAGGGTAAGAACAGCTAGAGAAGTAAGAGAACTCCTAAGACAGATTGGCTTAGGCACCTAAAGACGCAGATAGGTGGCTTGCTTAAGAGAATGATATTGGCTATTGGAACAGTCTTGGAGAATGATCAGTCAAGTTACCAATTAAATGGATGTGACTTATTTTATTACTCAACCCTATGGTCAAAGTCTCCCAGAGATCTTAATATGGCTCAAATAGATGATAGTATTCCAAGGTCACTATGGATCTTGAAGAGGCTTACGATAGAGCACAGTAGCTCCTAAGGTCGCAATGGACCGAGCCTAAGGGAAAGTGGTTGAGCCATAAGAGTAAGAGTATAGTACCTCTTTGGGAAGATGAAAACCAGGGATGAGTTTAAGATACAGAAACCTCCTTTAGCGGTAAACCCGTAGGGAGAGAGTACCCTTGACTTGCTTCTAAATAACCTTATCATTGATTAGGATAAGCTCAATTTTCTTTTGATTAATAGAGGAAAGTCAGGTTAGAAAATTTAGAGCCGTAAGACTTGAACAAGAGGTATTCAGGCTAGCTCTAGATACAGGAAGAACCCTTTGTGATACAAAGACAGACTAAGTATTGACAGGTAGATCCTTAAGAAGAGGCTAGAGTCAGGAATGTAAGCTGGAAAGACCCGATTAAAGGTAGAACAAGAAGGGTCTAAGACAACAAAGTACTAGGGTTTGAGCCTATCAGTATCAGTGCCTCAGATTCCCATCAGCACTATTCAGTTAAGCCTGCTCAAGCAAGAGTAGCCCAAGGAAGGGTAACCCAGGGAAGTAATATAAGAGAGTGCGAAGGCTAGAAATTTAGCCATTTTCAATAAGAATGCACTAAGTTAAGCAAGATGGAAGATAAAGTTAAGCTAAGCAAAGATAGTCTAAAGTTAACAAAAGGATTGAGTAAGGTCTATAAAGACAACATCAAAACCACCTTACCAAATAGCTCCAAATGAGATGGCGGAGTTAAGGAAACAAAAAAGAGATTCATTAGACCAAGCATATCTCCCTAAGGTGCTTTAGTATTCTTCGTTAAGAAGAAGGATAGTAGTATAAGGTTGTACATAGGCTGCCAAGAGCTAAATAGGAAATGTTAAAGAATAAGTATTCCTACCACAGATCGATGATCTATTGGACAAGTTGGTTAAAGCTACGGTATTCTCAAAGATTAATTTACGGTCTAGATACTACCAGCTGAGAATAAAGGTTGAGGATGTTCCAGAGACTGCCTTTAGGACAAGATATAGACACTATGAGTTCTTAGTGATGCAGTTGGTTTAACGAATGCCCTACTACTTTCATAGATTATATGAACCTGATTTTCACCCGTACTTAGATCAACTTGTCATAGTCTTTATTGATGACATCCTTGTGCACTCCAAATCTCAAGAGGAACATGAGCAGCAATTAAGGACTGTTCTAAGTACACTAAAAGAGAAATAGCTCTATGCCAAGCTAAGTAAATGTGAGTTCTAGTTTGATGAAGTTAGATTCTAGGCCAATACATTAGCATCCATCTAGCACAATCAATATGGTATTGTTTGCTACTGAGATTTCCCTGAATCTTACCCTCTCCCTAACCAACCATTTATGTCAATCAATGATGGGAAATAATGGCATGAGAAGCAAGGAGAAGAAAGTGGAGAATTATTGATGTTAATGAATGAGTTTATGTTCAATGTATAATTCTCCTATGTTGTAAATTATGTTCATGAATGTCTTAATACAATTTATGTGTGTAGAATGCTTATGGCATGTATGAAAATGTATGAGCATGAATGGAAAAGAGTAGACCCAAGTTATGTATGCCAAAGAAATAAAAAAGAATTAAAGCAAGCAAAGGTGAAAGGATAAAACGTAGGTCCTAGAACAGTTAGCTTCGAGCTTCAGTTTGACCTATCAAATGAACGAGTTAAGCTACAAAATTTGGCTGACTTATAGTACACACCTCAAGGTTTAAAATAAGAGGTAGATTATCTTAATTAGATGTGTACATAACAAGATATGAATTTCCAAATTTGAGACACAAAATCTAGAAGTTCTAGGATTTACCAAATAAACAGTAATGTTTATTGATTAAACTCTACGAATTGGTTAAAGATAAGCCCAATTGGATATTTTTCCCTTAAAGACAATTAAAAGAGCTTTCCACCAAATTTTAGAACACCTCCATACAACTTTTCTAGAATTAGTTATGATTTTTCAAAATTGAACCTGAAATCTAAAAATGTGTGGTGAACAGTAATTCTATGTAAATCAGTGTCCAATTATGTTTTTTTCTTTAAGTTTAAGGCCATCCAAAGTGGTCAGAAATGGGTCTAAAAGGACTTTAAGGTATTATATAAGTAAGGTGTGACATTAAGAACAGCATTTCCTGCAACAATCATCATGTCACAACATCATGTAGTCAACAAATACAAACTAACACATAAGCATACCACATCAAGCACATAGGGGTAAGATCACTACCTTGTACTTCAAGCTTTCCTCTTACTTTTCCTTTGACTCCCTTGACTTTCCAACCATAAGGGGTTTCAGTCAACATCATCAAACATCCTCTTGGATGTTCTAAGGTCCTTAACATAGCCATAATGATCATAGAATCCATTAGGACCAAGAGATTACATAAAATTCAAGACTTGCTCTCTTGAACCTCAACCTTTTCTCTTGATTTTAGGGTTTTCTTTCTAGCTTTTATAACATAAATCTCATTATTTCCCATCTTTAAGATCTATTTATTGTCAATTGGGACCACTTTAGATGGCCTTAGGTTCAAGAAGATCAAATATGGAATTTTTGCTTCGCGGGTACTGTTCACACAGAAATTCTAGAATTTTTGCTCAACTTTGAAAATTCGTAATTAATTCTAGAAAAATCAAAATTGAGTAATTCCAAGTCCTACTAAAAGCTCCTTAAATTCTATTTAAAGAAAAATAGTTTTAGGAACTAGTTCTATACAAAATAGTACCAGAATTGTATGAAAGTTTCCTGCTGCTCCAATGGTTAAAACTGTTTCTAGATTTTAAACCCTAACTTTGAAAAATCACCATAAATTGTACACATACCCAAATGAAGTGTTCTACCTATGGATTTAAGTCAGAGAGTGTACTTTAACCATGCCAAATTTTAGAATCAGATATGAACACTAACTTAGTCAAAATAGGCATCAAGATAGGTGCTAGAATCACCACATACTTTGATCTTAAAGCTTGAATCTTGTTCCTTCTTCTTAGCCTTCACCCCTATATTTTTCTCTAATTTTTAGCAGAGTTTTCCCTTTACAAATGCTTGCCAAAATGCTCTTCGAAGGTTTAGTATTTATTGTCACACCTTACTATCTGATCCACTTAGGATTTAATTAAAACCATTTTAGACTACATTGGATGGTCTTGGGCTCAAAAATCCATGAAAAATGCTGATTTTTGGATTTTTACTATTCGTCAGGTAAAAATCCAGTTTTCTGACCCAACTTCAAAAATTCGTAACCTAATCTAGAAAAATTGAAATGGAGTGGTTCAAAATTCTATAAAAAGCCCTTTTAATGATATTTCAGGGAAAAATAGTTTTGTGAACCAATTCCATTGGAAAAAGCATCAGGTTTTTGTAAAAGTCACCTCTGTCCATTTGGCAAAAATCCTTTTTCCAGATTCTGAATCTTAATTTTGAAAAATCTTTAAAAATCATATAGTTAGCCATGTTTAACGTGCTACCTATCAATTTGAAGCTCAGGACGTGAAATTTAAGTATACCGAATCTTGTGAAGAAGTTCATTCGGTAACATACTAAAACGTGGCTCTAAACTGACATCCTGCTTAGGGATTACATCACTATCCAGCCGAATATTTACATAACCAAAAGTCCACGAATTTTTATGGTGTGACACCATAATTTAACCTCCAATCTGTAGCTTGCTCTTGGGAGTTTTAGGCCCTAAAATGTTAGATTGTATTTGGGGGATGAGATTTTAAGAAATCCCAGTAGTAAGATCAATCAACCAAAACATTAATATGCATCAATTACAAGCATTCTAACCTTTTGCTATTAATGGGGAACTACTTTACCTCATACATGTAGCACTCTGACATGCAATAGCCAAGGCACATAAAGCAAGGAGTATAGCTACACAATCATCATCATCATCATCATTTAGTTCAATCACATAATAGCACATGAAATTGCATAGCAATCAATGCAACACTCAACATTAAGGTTAATTAAATCTTACTACCTTGATCCAATGTTTTTTGATTTTCTTGTTCTTCTTTCTTGCTTCCACAAATTCCAAACCCTAACATGGCAATCCACAAAAAGGACAACAAGAATCATCAACCATTCCTCATAAAAATCAATAACGTAATTCAAGTAACTCCTAAACCCCTTAAAGCTTCCACCAAATTCTTGAATTTTTAGAGTTTATTTCCTTAACCCTAAAAATTCCCTCTTAACTCATTCCTTCATGATTTTTCATGTAGATTCTAAATATCTACTTGGATTTAAGAAAAGAAAATTCCTTCTTTCAGTTTGGAACTGACCGAACCATTAGGGTTCAAAATCCAAAAATTACAACTTTGATTCTATGGCTTCCAACACTTGTTCTCTAGGTATACCCTACACTATTTTCCATTTTGAACACAATGGAAGCCTCAAAACTTTGAAAAACACATCCTAGGGTCCAGATCTTGCTTTGGCCAAAATGGTTCTCATGCAACATAACAAAGAAAATACTTCAAAATCAAGCTACAAACTCTTGTAACCACTAAAATCTATCATGCTTTGAGGTGTTCAGCAAGTTTGAACAACAAAACTTCCCTTCCCATTCAATAAAAATTTTGGCAAGCTCAAGAAAAAGGGAAAGAACCAGAATTTTCAACCATCAAAAATAAGAGAATCAAGCAAAGAACAACATAGAATCAACTACCAACTTTAACTCTAAGCTTACTTGATCCAAGATGGTTGCTTTCTCCTTGTTTCCACTTCAAACTCACTCCTTTCTCTCTTAATCTCTCCTTGGCCAAAACATAGATCTGAAAATAGGGGAGGATTACTCATTTAATGTGCAGAAAATATCTCACCTACTAACATTAATGAGAAGCCAAGTGTCAAAAGCCTACTCCTTCTTGAAATTTCCCTCTTAATCACTTAATTCCAATTGTAATTAATTTTTAAAAGTCAAACTCTCCTCCACTTGAGGCTTGACACTTGGAAAGCTTTAAATCCTCTCCATTAGGGACTTGACACATGGTTAAATATGAACCATTTGAATTGCAAGACTCTAGTCTTGCTTTATCGATGCACTTTGACTCCGGGTTTAACTTCTTTTCTATAATTACAGTGCTATAGCCTTTGTAATTATTTTCTGTCAGATCCATAAATTATTCTTCTTATTTTTATCTTTCCAAATTGCCCTCTTTCTCTCAAATTTAATTTACCAGTAATTAAATAAAAAAAAACTAATTTCCTTCTCTTTAGTGATTTTTCCACTTTTCAAAGGAATCGGGAAAAATCTTGGATACTTGAGGGTCTTCTTTTAATTTTATAATCTCTTATAATTCCTTAGGATGTCATAAGAATTTTTTTGGGATTTTATTCTCCTTCCAAATAAAAGGCCTTAAACTAGCTTAAATCGCCCTTAAATTCCTTTGTAATTTCTCTAAGGGTAATTTGGTCATAAAACTAATTTTATAATCCCATATATTTCTCAAGGAACATTTTCCTTATTTTTCTTTAATTTTTTGAGACTTGAAAATATTTTTTCATAATTAATTTTGACCAATTTTCCTTAATTAGTCAAATTTCTATAATTGGCTTGGAAAATCATAATAATTATTTTCCACCAAAATTCTTCTATTTCTCCTTGTCATTTTTGACCCTTAATTGTTTAGGAATATTTTTTATTCTTAAATGCCATATTACTGGATGTGACATTTATAGCCAAAACTTATGCCTTGAATGGATCATTATGCCCTCTAAGTTCCTACTAATTACAATGCTTAGGTGTCAATATCTTATGCCTTCTTGAACTAATTTTCATCCCTAAAATAAATCCAAATAAAATTGAATTGACAAGTGGCATCTTTATCTCTTCTGGTCATACCTTGACAAGTGGCTCATTTCTAGCCAAGTAAAAGACATAAGAGTATACTTTACCAGTCCCTTTTCTCAATCCAGTCTTCTAGAGGATTGAAATATTTGTCACATCACTTTTCTCTTATTCTACTACCTCTTCTCTCCTCTCTAATGCCTTCATATGTGTCATAATTACCTCACATGGTGCATTAATAATCCATAATGACTTTTGTCTTTTCTTTAGATATTTTCCTCTATTTACTTGGCTCTCATTTGTCAAAATTTCTTCTTGGCTTTCTGGAGCTCTAAAATTTATTCTGTCTACTCCAAAAATTTCTTTTACCTTTAGAGAAAATCTATGAATTTTTCTCAAGCGAGGACTCATCCTGTAGGCCCCACTTAAAAATCATTCTTTAAAATACCCTTTTATTGGCATAATCGACTTCATATTTTATTAAAGCCATTCCACTGGCCTTCTGAGAGTGGGACTAAGTTTATAAATTAGTGCAACTTTTTAACTATTCAACCTCATTTTTGCGTATATTTTTAAGGTCTCTTGCTATCTCAAATAATTACCTCAAACAGTGTACTTTTTACCTGCTATAATCTTATAAATTCCATTTATGCTGCCTCAAGGGTATTTTCATCATTTCACTTTACAAAGAGTCTTAGAATATTATTTTCTATTTTTTGGGATTTGTTTAGAATTTTCTATATATTTTTCATTTTTACCACTATTGGTCTGTACCTTTCTGAATTTACGGTATTACTTCTACTTGGGCTCTGTCACACCTTACTATTATATTGACTTAGGTTCCTTCCAAAATCATTTTAGACCACATTGGATGGTCTTGGGCTCACTTTTTTCTATAAAAACGCTAATTTTCATATTTTTACTGTTCATTGGGTAAAAATCCAGTTTTTCTGACCCAACTTCAAAAATTCATAACTTATTTTACAAAAATCCAATTGGGGTGATTCAAAATTCTACTTAAATATATTTAAGTCCTCTTTTAAGAAAAAATAATCTCATTGTCCAATTCCTTATGAGAAAGCATCAGGTTTTTGAGAAAAGCAACACTGTTCATTTGCCAAAAACTCTGGTTCCCAAATTCTGACCATTAACTTTGAAAAATCATTATAAATCGTACACTGGGCCATTTTTAACGTATTAGCTATCACATTGAATCTCAGGACGTTATCTTTCTTTATGCCAAATTTCACGACTAAAATCGTTCGGGAGCATAATCAAAAAGTCATGTGAACCAGTCAGTGTCAGTGTGCTTCCAGCACTGTTAGTTTAATATTTACATAACCAAAATGAGCTCACGAGTTTTTGTGGCTAAACCCCACAAATTAGCCTTCAATCTGTAGCTTTCCCTTAGAGGATTCAGGCCATAAAATGTTACATTATTTTTGGGGGGATGAGATTTTTGAAAATTCCAGTAGCAAATTAACCCAACTATAGCACCAAGCAAGCATCATTATTATGCATGATCATATTAACTAGTATTGGTGAACTAACATGCTTATCATTTGGCAAACTCAAACATGTAAAGGCCAAAGCAAGATACTACATAGAGCAACCACTTAACAATCAAGAAAGCTCAACCACAATAATAGCAATTAAACATACAATAATCAATAATGCTAATTAGTGGTAGTAGCTAGGTTTAACTTACTACCTTGCTCCAAAAGTCTTAGCTTTTCTTCCTTCTCCTCTTTCCCTTGACAAATATCAAACCCTAACCATTGAATTAATAGGTTTTGGGGAAAGAAAACAAGGAGAGGCTAATTACATCAAGGAGGTCAAAAATATCTAAGTATTGAAAGGTAGCATTGAATTAGAATTTGAATGTTTACCTTGCTTGTTTAATGTGGTTATGTTGATTGCTTTAATTGAGGAACTTGTATTGTGATAATGGTTAATTTGATGACATTTGATTGTGCTTTGGCCAAATATATGGAATTATGTCATTGTGAAAGTGTTGATGTTCCTCTCGTGTTATGATGCAAAACATGATTTTATATGAGTTGACGATGTCTTGAAGTTCAAAACCATGTCACGTTATATATTGCTTAATTTACATGGGAATTATAGTTCATTACTACTGAGATTTCTATGAAATCTCATTCCTCCTATGTTAAATTATGCCTTAAATAGGAGTGGCTCATCCATGGACAAGGGCAAGGAATTAGTGTTGGGTTGAAGTAGTACTATGAATTATGTAATGGTACATGATGTTATGTAATGTTTTGACAAACTTTGCACTGATGTTGTAATAGATTTTGAACTATATTGTCTTGTGCTTATAGTTATACAATGTGTTTTGATGCTGGAAATATGGATCATGGAATGCTCTAATAGGATGGCATATGGAAAAAGGAAAAGAAATTCAAGAAATAATGAATTAGGGGATAAAAATACCTTAAATAGGGGCAATCCTGTGCTACATAAAATAATAAGCAAATGGACGAATTTGGATTTGAGATTTTGCAAGCTGATAGATCTTATTTTTAGCTTTAAAACAAGTGGTAAATCACTAGATTTGGAGTTTTGTGCTAAGAGATATGCCCTTCCAAAGTTGGGCTAAAACACTGAAAATTAAAAAATTTACCAAATGAACAATGCAACTTTTCCAATTTTTTGGCTCTGTTTCAGATGGGCTAAAATAATTATTTTCCTCTGATTTTCCACTATTTTCCCAAAAAACCTCCACTTACAGGAAATTCCATAACAATTTATTTTCATAATAATTCCACCTTTCAGGTCTCAACCGAGATTCCAAAACCTTTAATTTATATTTTTCTATTTTTCAAGAATTTTCTAGAAATTTTCTCAAATTTTTCTGTTTTGTGTCACACCTTACTTTTATACACTTTAGCGCATTGTACAGAAGCATTCGAAACCACATTCGTTGGCCTTAAGGTTAGAAAATCAAGTTTTAAAGTTTGACTTGTACGGTCATGGTTCACTGCACATTCCACAATTTAGGGGCCAACTTTGAAAAATCATAACTAATTCTAGAAAAATCAAAACAGAGTGGTTCTAATTTTCACATAAAGCTCTTTCATTTATCTACAAGGAAAAATAACAATATGGATTAAACCTTACCAATTCATATAGTTTATTCATCAAAGATTACTATTCATTTGGTCAAAATAGTGTTTTCCAGAAGTCCTGCCTTAACTTTGAACAGCCATAACTCTTAGCATACATATCCATTTCACGTGATCTACCACTTATTTTAAATCTCAAGATGTGCTCTAAATACTCACAAAATTTCACGACAGAATTCATTCATTTTCTCTATCCATTATTGGCACCAATTCATAGCTCATTTAGGGACTCTCTAACTCCCTAACTTAATTCACATTTCCAAATAAATTCATTTCTTGCATTTCCCATATTGTCAATGCATATACTATTTCCATACGTAATCTCATGTCACCTTACATACCATAAACATCTTAAACGTCATTGAATATACATGACACGATTATAACATTGACTAACATAATAGTTACATAACATAGCATGTTATGGAAACATAAGACATGCTTGGTTTCTTCCCTATATCTTGCACCTCCACTTCTTGATTTTTCCTTCAAGCTTATAGCACCTATTAGGATTTGTTAAGGGATGATGAGATTAAGGTGAATCTCAGTAGTAAACACTACCTATAAACATGTAAGACATAATGTACATGAATGACATGTTATAACATTAACACATGAATGCCATAGAAAGTAAGCTAAAGCATTTCATGTTTTCATAACATATTGCCAAGGCAAAACATAACATAAACTTGAAAACATAACTTTGCAAACATTCTATCACAGCTTAGTCACATCATGGCAACACAACCACATCACGCAAGCATGCATATCAAGCACACATTATAAGTAAGTTTACTACCTTGTAACATAGCTTTCTTCTTTCTTTTCCTTTGATTCCTTTGTCTTTCCAACCCTATGGTCTTTCAGTCAACACCATTAAACATCTTCTTGGATGTTTCAAGGTCCTAAACACATCAATACATGATGCAAAACAATTATTAGAATCAAGTCATCAACTTATCTCTACTTGATTCTTTCTTGAACATACTTGATTTCTAATTTTTGAGTTTCAATTCCAACATTCCTAAAATTATTTTCACATACAATTCCCACATAGTTTTGCATGTAGAATCCATTTCCAATATCAAAACAATCAAAATCCAATCCTAACCATTCAGAACAGTCAAGGCCGAACAGAATCACAAACTAAGAGAAAGTTAGATTTCTTGCAAAATCAACACAGAACCACTTGATTCTTGTTGTTTCCAAGCCTTTAAGCATACTTCTAACATCAATTTCATCTTCTCCTATTCTAATCAATTTCGTGCAGCACCTCCCCATAGGATTTCAAGCTCCCAAAAACCATTAAAATCTATAACAAAGCTCAACAACAACAAGGGTAGTGAAAACTATATCAAAAACGACATACATACCTTGTTTTAGAGCTAGATTTGGTTTGGGACCACTTGGCCTTTCTTTCTCCCTCTTCTTTCTCTCTCTAAAAACCATTTTGCAAGAGCTTCCCCATAGGTACAAGGAGCTTGGACGAAATGGAGGGGTGGGGAGGGGTATTTATAGAAAACAAGACTGAATCTCAGTCGTTGATCTTAAAAATACGTGGCTTGATCTGGACTATCCATTTTCTCTTTTTTTGTGATGACATGTGTCCTATGATATCATGCTTACCTCATCTTGATGACATCATGCTTATATCATCAAGCCACATGTCTTTAATCCAACCGCACACATGTCTTGCATCCGACCATACACGTGGCTTGCATTCAACCATAGACGTAATACTTTCTTTTCCCATCTAACCATACACTTGTCTCTTCTATATTCCTTCATCATTTTGGCATTAAAATAGGGAGGAAATTAATATAAAATTCGTGTAAAATATAGCCCTTAGGCATTTCTCTACCTATTTTGCCATTCTGCACCGTATCGGGTAATTTTTTGAGTCCTGACTGACCTGGTACCACTGGGACATGTTCTAGCACTATTTTCTCATCTTAATTAAGTACATATATGATGCCATCTTAGAGGAGCATAGATGAAAATAATTATCTCTATTGATAGGCTACTTAATCTTACGAGTAAATATATATAACGGGTAGTCAACATAATGACTCGTAGGTGTCATGATTGCATCTGGTGACTCACCATGATGACTCGTAGGTGTCATGATTGCATTTGGTGACTCACCATGATGACTCGTAAGTGTTATGATTGTATTTGGTGACTTAGCATGCTGACTTAGTGCCGTCATGATGGTCTTTAGATATTTTCTTTCTCTTTTTCCTGAAAATATTATTAAATAATACTTAATTGGGGTTACCTTCTCCAAATTCTTCCTATCGGCTCGTAACTCTATTGATTTGTCTCTGGGTTTCATTCTTTCCCTTTCATCACGAGAAATTCCTATAATTTTTCTCGGGTCAAAAGTCAAACCCTAGACAGCTATTTTGACTTTCCCTCGATAGGGTATAAATAGGCTTTAAATTTAATTAAAGCTAACCTTGTCAGTGTCTGGGGACAGAATTAATTTTACAATCTATGTAAATTCCTCAACTACTGTTCCCTAGTTTTTCCTGATTATTTGAAGCCATCTTATAGCTTAAATAATTCAATTAAAGTTACTATCTCAAATTGTCCAAACCCTGGAATGACTTCAGGGCATTTCTGTCATTCCTAGCCTTATATCGGCTATGGGATCCTATTCCCATTTTTTAGGAATTTTTCTGAAACATTTAGGCCATTTTCGGTAGCTTTCAACATTGGCCGACCATAACTTTTATTATTTAGAATTAGGTCCCTACTTGGCCTAAGAATCTTTTCTTTGCAATTTGGTCCCTCGTTAGGCTTAACTTTCAGAACCATCTCTTGCAAGTTTCTGGCATAACCTCTGGCTCTTAGTTGTTTCTAGTTCGTCATTCTTTAGTCCTTGAACACTATTGTTTTACACATTTGCCCTTGGAAAATCTCTTTTTCTTTCTAAGGGATCTCTGAGACTTTTGTTGCATTGGACTTAGTAATCATCCTTTCCTTGTGCTATTACCTGTATCTATGAGCCAAAATTTGGGATGTTACATTTTGTCCTTCCTAGACTGATAATTCTGATATTACCAGTCTAGGTCCTATCAGGGTTTCACATTAAAAGTTGTTTCATCCCTCTGTCTACTTTCTATATTGGCCCTCATCCCAATTTTTAATTCCCTGTGTCCAGATGAAATTTCCAAGATGTGACACAAATCCTAGAGGAGGCACATAAGAGTCGATATACCATACATCTAGGCATAACCAAGATGTACTGAGACCTTAAAGAATCATTCTGGTGGCCTGGTATGAAGAAAGACGTGATGGACTACGTGTCAAAGTACCTTACTTGTCAAAAGGTAAAGGCAGATGATATAGCCCTGTCGTTGGACTATCAAATAAAACCAAGTTAAATGCAATAAAGTGGCACTAACCTAGATGTCGATCTCTTGAGGAACCTATGAATGTCTTAGTAATGTATCACAAATATCAAATTACCCAAATATGATGTATGAAGTGTTTATGTGACCAGTAACTAAACCAAAACTAGAGTAAAACTATCTAAACTCTTTATAATTTCTCTATTTAATGAATGAGATGAATGCAATCTATGAATTATCCTTAATGATCAACTCCACTAATCATCCTTATTGCTCTCTTGACTGAGTTTCAATTCCTTTACTAGACTCGGTTTGTGAAGACCTTCTACAAACAATAAATTCAATAAGCTAGAAGCCTAACTCATCAAACTCATCTAAATGTCTAATATGGATTATGCTCTATAATAGATATTTTATTCTCTTAATTAACAATGTTAGAAACCTAACCGGTCAATCAAGAGCTTCAAATACTTGAGAAGAAAGAATCAATAAAACAAAAGGAAATATCAATTCAATTAGTCAATTAGAGTGTAGAATACAATCTAAATCTTAGTTTCAATGTAAATCACCCGAATTACATCTCCTTACATTCACAAATCACATATCTAAACCATAGAAACTATAACCTATGAATGTAGAGAGGGAAACTAAGATTAAGGTAGCAGAAACTCCTAATTGTAGCTTCAAGAACTCAGATTGGCTGCTGATAAACCTTGTCGGTAAGTGATCAAAGTTTTACTAGGGAATGCAGCAAGTGAAGCAATACCTAGGTCATTCTTCTCAAGGAGCCTTAAGTTGTAATTCAATTCTTAACAATTCACTTTAATTATCAATTACCAATGTGAAAGCTTGAGTTTCAAAAAAGAGAAATTGAAGCAAGAAACAATCCAATGAAAAGTAACAGTAAGAAAAAGTCTAAAATGCAAAAGAGATTCAGATAAGAGATAGTAGTTCCCCTAGCAATTTATCCAACCTTCCTTATTCAATCTTATAATTTGGAGTCTCTCAAAGTTAATTAAATGGATAGATTCAGCTACTGCTCAAATCTCTCTAAACACATATTAGAAACAACTATCTTACTAGATTCATTTATTTGTTTGGTTTTCTTGATTTGCCTTAGAGTTCTATTGATTTCCCAATCAAAAGGTAAAAGGGTCTTATCCTGGGACATGCAACTAAGGAACAAGAGAATAGACTAATAAAATAAATGTGAAAAAGCAATTAGATAGAAGAAAAAGATCAGAGAGAAGACAAAGGGTTAAGAGGGGATCCTGTAAAATCCGCTGCGGCGCTTTCTTAGATCCGCCGCGGCCTCTATTACAGAGACGACTCCTGAGCCAAAATTGGGTAGGCGCTGCGGCGCCTGATGTAATCTGCCGCGGCGCTTGTTATAGAATCGCTACTGTGAAAGGTGCTGCGGCGTCATTTGATATCCGCCGCGGCGTCTGCTCCTGATAAACCAGATGGACGAATTTGCAGCAGCTTCTAACACTGCTCACACCTTCACTCCTGCAAATTGAACCTTTAACACAATGGTATTAATTTTCCTACAAGAAGAAGATCTCAGAAACATAAAAACAAGCAACTATCATCAGATTTAGTGGAAGAACAATTAAAAGGAAAAAGGTTGCTACAACAAGGATTCAAACAATTCACAACTGACCAAATTGTGTTAACTCCTTGACAACCTAAGGAATGAATTTAGAACGCAACAATAAAGGAAACAACTAAACAACAAAGCACAAGAGTGAAAATGCAAAAACAAGTCAGAAGCACTAAAGCTACTTTTTATGTGGTTTTGGGCTTTCAAATATATATTTTTTTCTTGGTAAACCAATGAATTGCTGAGAACCTTAACAAGTAAGGCTCCCCGGCAATAGCGCCATTTGATAAACCTTATCGCTAGGTGATCAAAATTTTACTAGGGAATGCAGCAAGTGAGGCAATACCTAGGTCATTCTTCTCAAGGAGCCTTAAGTTGTAATTCAATTCTTAACAATTCACTTTAATTATCAATTACCAATGTGAAAGCTTGAGTTTCAGAAAAGAGAAATTGAAGCAAGAAACAATCCAATGAAAGTAACAGTAAGAAAAAGTCTAAAATGCAAAAGAGATTCAGATAAGAGATAGTAGTTCCCCTAGCAATTTATCCAACCTTCCTTATTCAATCTTATAATTTGGAGTCTCTCAAAGTCAATTAAATGGATAGATTCAGCTACTACTCAAATCTCTCTAAACACATATCAGAAACAACTATCTTACTAGATTCATTGTCTTGCTCTGTAGAGAAGGAAAATCAATTGACAAGAACACTTGAGAAGCAAATTGCAATTCTCTAAGGATGATCACAACTGTGAATCATCAATTTATTCAATCAAAATTCAGATTTATAGAACAACAGTCCAAGTAAAAACAAATTAGATCTACAAATCAACAAAGAATCCTCTATTCAATTGAATCAAAGGACACAACTCACATCTGAATGTTCAATCAGATCTAAATCCCAAGAAACATAAATGTAATCATTCAACCTTCATTCTAACCACAATTGTTCAACTGAAACAAATGAATCTTAGAATAGAAAGTAGAAACTAGATCTGAAATGACTCCCTGTTCAGCTCTATGAACTCAGGTCAGCTTCATTGCTAGGAGAACTTGGAAATTCAGCTACTCATACTCTGAATTGGAGTAGAAATAGCAAGAATTGATGAAAGATTCATAGATGATCGGTGGAAAATGATGGATTTGGACGAAAATGGAAGAGAGAAATGAGAGAAGGCAGAGAGAACAAGAAAATCGGCCTCTGGAGAGAATGAAGAACTGAATATCTCGTCCCCCGGTTGTAGCGCGCGACTTTGTATTTAAATCTGGAATTTTTCGTCATCCGCCGCAGTGCCTTTGTCCATCCGCCGCGGCGCCTGGCCTGTACGGTGTCATTTCGATTAGTGATCTTGAGCTTCATGAAAATTTTAGTCCGTCGTGGCGCATCTGTCCATCCGCCTCGACGCCTTTGACTGAGAGTACCCTTGGAAATCCGCCACGGCGCCTTCCCAAATCCACCGTGGCACCTCAGACAGAATGGCAAAAAATGCTAGAGAAACTCCCTGAAATTCACACCAAAACAGGGATCAAAAGTACACACAAATAAAATCATAAAAAAAATGTAAAAAAAAAACCTCATAATTCCTTTCACTAACTCTTATGCACAATGAAAGCTAATTATACCCAAAGTATGCAAATATAAATGGCAAAAGCATGAGTTTAGGGTTAGAAATATACGCAAATAATGAGACTTATCAGCTGCATTGAACATCAAGGAATGAAGATATATCCTCCTATGACTAAAATCATAACTTCACCAAGCTCTGCAACTTTCATGGCCATAACAGTAGCAATCAAGAGGAAAATGGAGGAGAATAATTGGTAGCAAATGGAAGAATTGGGGTAGAAATGATGAATTGATGGTGGATAATGGTAGGAAGGTGAGGAGAGACGAAATAAGAGAGCTTTGGATGGAGAAAAACAAAGCCAAAACCCACAAATCGTATAATGATCGATCTGGCACGCGTTTTGGAATTAAATCTCAAAATTTTGCATATTCACCGCAATGAAGTCAAAATGGAATCGTATGAATTAGTGACAGTGTTTCGTTGATAACAACCTTTCATCATGGCGAATCCCATAGTTGGCCACAGCAAATTGAGGTAGAATCTGTTCTAATGTTTCTTCAATCCTCTAATCACCTACAATATTCTAATTAAGTTTATAGTCATCTATTCCAGGGTTTGTAGGATACTTAAGAGCCAATGAATGAATAAAACTCAAGAATTATCATATAAAAGCACACAATTGACTCTTGTACCCTTGATGCACAAAAACCTCTATCTTAACCCGAGTTACACAATTAAAAACCACAAAAGCATAAGTTTAGACTAGGAAATATATATATATATATATATAAAATATGAGATTTATTAATTCCCCTACACTATGCTTTTGCATTACTGGGCAAAATACTTCAATGAAAACAAGAGGTAGGATAAAATGAACCATGTAAGCAGTGCCCTAACTTGTTGCTCAAGTGATGTAGATATGGCGTCCAAGACAGTTGCTAACGATGATCAACACCTGGTTGATTCAACCCTTGGAGAAATAGAGGGATCAGTGGTGGACTCAATCAACCTTGGGATTCATTCCACAGCCAAGAAGGGAGAGGGGAGTAATCTTGCACTTTCTTCTATTGATATTTCTAAATTAATCCCTTCTCTAGTCCAACCACCCACTCTTGAGCTTAAACCCCTACCACCTAACCTTAAATATGCTTTCTTGAAATCTAATGAGCAACTCCCAGTCATTATTGCAAACTACCTTTCCCTAAAAGAGGAGAACATGTTGCTTAATGTTTTGAAAAAGTACAAGAAAGCCATAGGATGGCTCTAGCTGATATACCTGGTATTTGCCCAACCATTTGTACTCATAGGATCCTTTTAGAGGAAGGGGTAAAACCAGTAAAACAAAACCAAAGAAGAGTAAATCCTTTGATTAAGGAGGTAGTTAAGAAGGAGATCTCAAACCTCCTAAGTGTGGGAATTATTTATGCCATTTCGGATAGCAAATGGGTCAGTCCTGTTCAGGTAGTGCCCAAAAAAAGTGGCTTAACTAGAGTGAAAAATGAAAATAATGAACTCATACCCACTAGAGTCCAAAATACTTGGCATGTCTGTATTGACTATAGAGAACTTAACGATGCTACACGCAAAGACCACTTCCCCATTCCCTTCGTTGACTAAATGTTAGAAAGATTAGCAGGTAAATCCCACTATTGTTTCCTTGATGGTTTTTCCGGTTATTTTCAGGTACCTATTGCATCGAAAGACCAGGTGAAGACAACATTCACTTGTGATTTTAGGACCTACGCTTACAGAAGGATGCCATTCGAAATTTGCAATGCCCCAGGAACGTTCCAACGATGCATGATGTTAATCTTCAATGATTTCTAGGGAGAGTGCATAAAGGTATTTATAGATGACTTTAGTGTGTATGGTAACTCCTTTACTACCTTCCTTTCTAGCTTAGAAAAGGTTTTACAAAGATGCATTGAAAAGAAGCTAGTCTTGAATTTTGAAAAATGCCACTTTATGGTTAATGAGGGCATAGTTTTGGGCCATTTGATCTCTTGTAAAGGCATAGAAGTGGATAAGGAAAAAATTAAAATTATCTCTTCTCTCCCATACCCTACTAATCTTAAAGAAATTCGATCCTTTTTGGGGCATGCGGGGTTCTATAGAAGATTTATAAAAGATTTTAGTAAATAGCCTTACCACTTTCAAACCTCTTGAAAAAGGATGCGGAATTTGAATTTAATGAAACTTGTAAAATTGCCTTTGATACCTTGAAAGCTAAACTGATTTCCCCTCCCATCCTAGTTACTCCCAATTAGGACTTACACTTTGAGATTTCCTGTGATGCCTCTAACTTTGTTGTTAGAGCCATGTTAGGACAGAAGGAGGATAAACTCTCAAGGGTGATTGCCTATGCATCAAAGACCTTAGATGCTACTCAAGTCAATTACAAAACCACTAAGAAAGAGCTATTTGCTGTAATTTTTGCTCTAGATTGTTACACCTTAGTATCATATCGTCTTAGGGTTTAATTAAAACTATTTTAGACCATATTGGATGGTCTTAGGCTCAACTTTATCTCAAAAATGCTAATTTTCAGATTTTCACTGTTCATTGGGTAAAAATCCAGTTTTCTGGCCTAAATTCAAAAATTCATAACTTAACCTAGAAAAATCAAAATGGAGTGGTGCAAAATTCCATAAAAATATATTTGAATGCTCTTTCAGGGAAAAGTAGTCTTGTAAACCAATTCCATTGGAAAAAGCATAAGGTTTTTGTGAAAGTCACCTCTGTCTTTTAGGCAAAAACCTTTTTTCCAGATTCTGAACCTTAACATTGAAAAATCATTAAAAATCGTGTAGTTGGCCATTTTTAACATGTTAGCTATCAAAATGAAGCTCAAAACGTGATCTACAAACATGCCAAATTTTGTGATTAAACGCATTCAGGAACTTAATCAAAACATTGCTTAACGGTGGCGGTGTGAGTGAATTTACAGCACTACCCAGCATAGTATTACATAACCTAAAAGTCCACGAATTTTTATGGTATGATACCATAATTTAACCTTCAATATGCAGCTTGCCCTTGGATGCTTCAGGCCCTAAAATGTTAGATTGCATTTGGGGAATGAGATTTCATTGAAATCCCAACAGCAAATTAACCAACTATATCATCAACAAGCATCATCATTATGCATAATTACATTAACTACTATTGGTGAACTAGCATGCTTATCATTTGGCAAACTCAATCATGCAAACTCAATCATCCGCATAATAGCAATTAATCATACAATAATCAACAATGCCAAGTTAATGTTAGTAGTTAGGTTTAATGAAACGTCCTACCTTTAACCCCTCAGAGCATGCATTTGTAAGCGTTATGGTTCAAGCAGATCACGACACAAGCCCATGAATTTAAAATTTCAACATAATTACCCGGGTTACTATTTACTGTTTAATTTCCAGATTACAAGCCCAACTTCAAAAATTCATAACTAATTCCATAAAAATTGTATTAGAGTGTTCTAAAATTATACAAAAAGCTACTTCAATACTCTTTAAGGGAAAAATATCCAATTGGACTTATCTTTACCCAATTTATACAATTTAATCAATAAATATTACTGTTCATTTCATAAAATCTGGAACTTTCAGATTCTGTGCCTCAACTTTGAAAATTCATATCTCCTTGTGTACACATCCAATTGAGATGAACTACCTCTCATTTTAAAGTTTGGGACATGTACTATGAGTATGCCAAATCTTATGACTTAACTCATTTTTTTGATAGGTCAAACTGGAGCTACAAACTTACTGCTCTAGGGCCTACGTTTTATCCCTTAACATCTATTTACTTTAATTCTTTTTATTTCTTTGGCATACATAACCAGGGCTTACTCTTTCCCACTCATGCTCATATATTTCTATACATGCCATAAGCATTATAATTAATTACATGGCATCATAGGCCTCCATGACATAAATTACATAATAGGAGAATTACACATTGAATAATAATATCATTCATTAACATGAACAATTCTCCACATTCTTCTCCTTGCTTCTCATGCCATTATTGCCCATCATTGATTGACCTAAATGGTTGGTTAGGGAGGGGTGAGATTTGGGGGAATCTCAGTAGCAAACAATACCATATTAATCATGCTAGATGGATGCTAATGCACTACACGCAACTTGTTTATTCTCTTGTTAATTAGTGACATATTAGCATTCTCAAAGCTAACTTCTTGATGCATGGCCATGGAGACATAATCTACTCATCATGAATAGCAATTACAGTAGCTAAAACATGTCACAATAACATTTAATAACATGTACACGGTAACACACAAGCATACAACATCAAGCAATGACAATAGGTAAGTTCACTACCTTGCACCTCAAGCTTTCCTCTTACTTTTCCTTTGACTCCCTTGACTTTCCAACCATGTGGGCATTTGGTTAACATCACCAAACATCCTCTTGGATGTTTCAAAGATCCTAAACATAGTCATATTGATCATACAATCTATTAGAACCACTAGATTACATAAAGTTCAAGATTAGCTTTCTTGAACCTCAACCCTTTCTCTTGCCTTTAGGGTTTTCTTTCTAACTTTTCTAAGATAATATTATCATTTCCCATCCTTAAGATCCATTTCTTGTCAATTAGGACCACTTTAGATGGCCTTAGATTCAAGAAGATCAAATCTGAAAATTTTGCTTCGCGGGTACTGTTCAAGCAGAAATTCCAGAATTTTTGCTCATCTTTGAAAATTCATAATTAATTCTATAAAAATCAAAATTGAGTGGTTCCAAGTCTCACTGAAAGATCCTTAAGTTAAATTTAAATAAAAAATAGTTTCAGGAACCAATTCCATGCTGAACAGTGCCAGAATGGTACGCAACTCAACACTCTTCCAAAGGTTAAACACTGTTTCTAGATTTCAAACCCTAACTTTGAAAAATCACCAAATGAAGTAATCTACCCATGGATTTAAAGATCACAGAGTGTAATTTAATCATGCCAAATTTTAGAATCAGATACAAAGAGTAACTTATTCTAAATAGACATCAAATCAGATGCTACAACAATCACATACCTTGATCTTGAAGCTTGAATCTTCTTCCTTCTTCTTGGCCTTCACCCCTATGTTTTTCTCTCTAAATTTTGGTAGAGTTTTCCCTCTAAAATAGCTACCAAAATGCTCTGCCAATGTGGGGTATTTATAGCCAAAACTTTGGCTTGAATGGGCCAAAATACCCTTGGTGGCTAATAGAAAGGATAAGGGCAATTTTGGAACTTCATGTTGGCTTTTACATCATCTTCTTGCATCATCCTTACCTCATCCTTCTAGAAGCCGTCAAGTGTCACAAATGTGGTGGAGGAAAAGGGAGATTAGATCCTAGCTGTTGGATCAAAACTTAATCATTAAGTTTCCTCTGAATTTACTTGGCCTACATTTCTCAGACTTTCTTTATGGCCTTTCAGAGCTCAGAAAATTCTTCTGTCTACTCCATAAATTCCCTTTAATCCTAGAGAGTATCTTTGAATTTTCTTAGGCCATAACACTTCCTTTAAACCTTACATAAAAATTCATTTACTAAAATACCCTTTTATCGGCATAAACGACTTTTAATTTATTAAAGCCACTCCACTGGCCTTTTGGTTGTGGGACTAATTTTATAAATTAGTACAACCTTTCAACCATTTAACCTCATTTTTTATATACATTTTCGAGGTCTCTTGCTATTTCAAATAATTACCTCAAACGGTATACTTTTTACTAGCCATAACCTCATAAATTCCATTTAAGTTGCCTCAGGGCTATTTTCGTCTTTTCTCTTCACAAAAGAGCCTCATAATATTTTTTCCCATTTTCTGGGATTTTCTTGGAATTCTCTGTATACTCTTCCATTTTCACCCCTGTTGGTCATCATCACTTTCTGAATTTACAGTTTAGTCCCTGCTTGGACTTAACTTCATACAATCCTCTCTTTGAGGTTTCTAACTTAACCTTTGGCCTGTATCTAACCTCTTTTCTCTGTCTAGGCCTTCGAGACTTTGTTAGAGCCTCTAACTTTGATTACATTTTAGCCCCTTAAAACTTTTACTTTGTAGTTTAGTCCCTAAAATTGCTTTGACTTCCTTTCTCATCTTTGGGACTTCTGCTCAAAAGGGGTCTCGTAGCCTATCCAATTCAGGCTATTTCTAGTGCTTCTAGGCCCAAAAGTTTGGATGTTACATTCAACTTGCTAACTTGCTCCAAAAGCTTGAGTTTTCTTTGTTTCTCTTTTTTTCCTTCACAAATGTCAAACCCTAGCATGGCAATCCACCGAAAAGGGAAGCAAGAATCATTAACCAAACCAAGTAAGAACACAACTTAAACATAACTCTTGCTCCGTAAAACTTCCACCTCTGTTCTTTTATTTATGACCTTTGTTTTCCATAACCCCTAAAACTGCTTCTTGACTTATTCCCACATGATTTTTCATGTAGATTCCAAATATGTGCTTAGATTTGAGAAAATAAAATTCCTCCTTTCAGTTCTCTCTTGACCGAACCAAAGGGATTCTTTAACCAAAAATTACAACTTTGATTTTTAATGCTTCTAACACTTGTTCTTTAGGTTTATCCTACACTATTTTTCATTTTGAGCATAATGGAAGCATTAAAACATTGAAAAACTCCTCCTAGGGTCCATTTACTACCTTGGCCAAAATGAACCTCAAGAGAAACAACCAAGAAAACACTTCAAAAACAACCTATAACCACTTGCTACCACTAGGAACTAACATGTTTTGAAGCATTCTAGCAAGTGTGATCAACAAACCTCTTTCCTCACATGATAATCAGTTCATCCAGCACCTAAAGAAGAGAAGAAACAGAAATTTTTAACCATACAAAGAAAGGAAACAAGGCAAGGATCTATTTAGAACCAAGAACTAACCTTGAATCTTTGGTTGTATGATCAAGTTCGTAGCTTTTCCCCTTGTTTCTCTTGAACTCCTCTCTTTTCTCTTTGTGGTCCTCTTGGTCAAACTCAAAATCTAAAATATTATGGGGAGATGAGCTTGTTTAATGAGCCAAAATATCCCAACCACCATCATAAATGAAATTCCAAGTGTCATTACCCCCTTTAATCTTACTTTCTCTTTCATAATTAACTAAATCCAAATGAAATGAATTACCAAAAGTTAAAATCCTTTCCATTTGAGGAATAACACTTGGCATGTTCAAATCCTCTCCATTAGGGGCTTGACACATGGCTAATTGCGAACCATTTGAATTGCACGACTCTAGTCTTGCTTTATCAGTGCACTTTGACTCTGGGTTTAACTTCTTTTCTATAATTACAGTATTTTGCCCTCTGTAATTATTTTCTGTCAAATCTCTAAAACTGCTTCTTGACTTATTCCCACATGATTTTTCATGTAGATTCCAAATATGTGCTTAGATTTGAGAAAATAAAATTCCTCCTTTCAGTTCTCTCTTGACCGAACCAAAGGGATTCTTTAACCAAAAATTACAACTTTGATTTTTAATGCTTCTAACACTTGTTCTTTAGGTTTATCCTACACTATTTTTCATTTTGAGCATAATGGAAGCATTAAAACATTGAAAAACTCCTCCTAGGGTCCATTTACTACCTTGGCCAAAATGAACCTCAAGAGAAACAACCAAGAAAACACTTCAAAAACAACCTATAACCACTTGCTACCACTAGGAACTAACATGTTTTGAAGCATTCTAGCAAGTATGATCAACAAAACCTCTTTCCTCACATGATAATCAGTTCATCCAGCACCTAAAGAAGAAAAACAGAAATTTTTAACCATACAAAGAAAGGAAACAAGGCAAGGATCTATTTAGAACCAAGAACTAACCTTGAATCTTTGGTTGTATGATCAAGTTCGTAGCTTTTCCCCTTGTTTCTCTTGAACTCTCTCTTTTCTCTTTTGGTTCCCTCTTGGTCAAACTCAACATCTAAAATATTATGGGGAGATGAGCTTGTTTAATGAGCCAAAATATCCCAACCACCATCATAAATGAAATTCCAAGTGTCATTACCCCCTTTAATCTTACTTTCTCTTTCATAATTAACTAAATCCAAATGAAATGAATTACCAAAAGTTAAAATCCTTTCCATTTGAGGAATAACACTTGGCATGTTCAAATCCTCTCCATTAGGGGCTTGACACATGGCTAATTGCGAACCATTTGAATTGCACGACTCTCTAGTCTTGCTTTATCGGTGCACTTTAACTCTGGGTTTAACTTCTTTTCTATAATTACAGTATTTTGCCCTCTGTAATTATTTTCTGTCAAATCTCTAATTTATTCTCCTTATTTTTATCTTCCCAAATTACCCTCTTTGTCTCAAAATTAATTTCCCAATGATTAAATAAAAGGAAAACAAATTTCCTTCTCTTTAGGGTTTTTCCTACTTTTCAAAGGTATTGGGAAAATTCTTGGATACTTGAGGGTCTTCATTTAATTCCATAATCTCTTATAATTGCTTGGGATATCATAGGAATTTTCTTAGAATTTTATTCTCCTTAAAAATATTTATTTGGAATTTTCCAAATAAAATCCCTTAAATTGGGCTAAATCACCCTTAAATTCTTTTGTAATTTCTCTAAGGGTAATTTGGTCATAAAACCAATTTTATAATCTCATATAATTCTCAAAGGACATTATCCTTATTTTTCTTAAATTTTTAAGGCTTGTAAATATTATTCCATAATTATATTTGATCAATTTTCCTTAATTAGTTAAATTTCCATAATTGGCTTGGAAAATCATAATAATTATTTTCCACTAAAATTTTTCTATTCCTCCCACTGAAATCCAAAACACAAGCATGCAACATATCCTCCAATGTCTGAATCGTTCGTTCTATTTGTCCATCTGTCTGGGGATGGTAGGCTGTGCTAAATCTAAGAGTAGTGTCCATTTCTTTCTGTAGGGACCTCCAAAACTTAGAAGTAAATCTTGGGTCTCGGTCCAAAACAATACTGCTTGGAACACCATGCAGTCTAACAACCTCCTTGATGTAGAGCCTCACTAACTTTTCAGGAGAATCTTTAACATTCATGGCGAGAAAGTACACGGGCTTAGTTAGACGGTCTACTATAACCCATATTGCATCACGTTTAGCTACTGTCATCGGTAATCCTATTATGAATTCTATTGATACGCTATCCTATTTCCACTCAAGAATATCTAGGGGTTACAACTCTCCTGCAGGCTTCTAATGTTCCATCTTTACCCTCCGGCAAGTGAGATACTTTGCCACATACTCCATAATATCCTTCTTCATTCCAGGCTAATAGGAAAGCTCTCTAACATCATGATACAACTTTCTCATTCCTGGATGAAGAGTATATTTGCTCTTATGGGCTTCTGCTAGTATCCTTTCTCTGAGGTCGGCTACTTGGGGAACGTAGGTTCTTCCTTTAAACTTCAATATCCCCTCCTCTGAAATTTCAAAGTTCTTAGTCCCGCCTCTAGACAATTTCCCTTTGAAAATTTCTGTTAGCCAATCCCGTGATTATGCTTCTCTGATTTGATCCTCGAGCAAAGCTGTAAACTAGGTTCTACCTCTATTTCCTTCTACTAACTGCATCTGATATAGAGGACCCCAATCTCTGAAATCCTCTACCAGCTTTTGCTCCTTAATCATTAGTGATACTACCTGTACTGCCTTTCTGCTCAAGGCATTCGCAACTACGTTTGCTTTGCCTAGATGGTACTTAATCTGAAAATCATAGTCTTTAAGCAAGTCTATCCATCTTTGTTGTCTCATATTCAACTCTTTTTTATCATGGAGGTACTTGAGGCTCTTGTGGTCACAAAACAATTCTATTGTTGCTTCGTACAAATAATGTCTCCATATCTTTAGCACATAAACTATCACTGCCAATTCTAGGTTGTGGGTCGGGTAATTCTCCTCATGAGATTTCAACTAGCGCGAGGCATATGCTACTACCCGCCCTTGCTGTATAAGCACACATCCCAGTCCCTACTTGCTAGCATCTGTATAAACCACATAGGGTCGTGAAGGATCAGGGAGTACAAGTACGGGAGTAGAGGTAAGCTTCCTCTTCAGCTCCTAAAAACTAGCCTCACTCTTCTCGTCCCACAAGAATGGGTGGTTCTTCCCGGTTAACTTGGCCAGCAAAAGAACAATTTGGGAAAAGTCCTAGATGAATCTTCTGTAATAACCTGCCAGTCCGAGGAAACTTCTGATCTCAGTCACCATCTTGGGTCTCTCCCAGTTGAGTACTGCCTCAATCTTACTGGGGTCGACAGCCACTCCCTCTCAGGAAATCACATGATCGAGAAATCAGACTTCTTCTAGCCAAAACTCACACTTACTGAGTTTGGCCACCAGCTGCTTCTCTTTTAGGGTATTTAAGATAGTTCTCTAATACGTCTTATGTTCTTCAGGAGGCTTGGAGTATACTAGGATATCATCGATAAATACTGCCATGAATTGATCTAAGTAAGGGCAAAAGATCCTATTCATGTAGTCCATAAATATCACAGGTGCATTCATCAATCCGAACGGCATTACTAAGAACTCATAGTGCCCATAGCGAGTTCTGAACACAGTCTTAGGGACATCATCAAGTTTAACCTTGAGTTGGTGGTAGCCAGATCTTAAATCAATCTTAGAGAACATACTGGCACCAACTAACTAGTCTAATAGATCATCTATCCTAGGGAGCAGATACTTGTTCTTGACTGTGACTTTGTTCAACTCCCTTTAGTCTATGCACAATTTTAGACTATTGTCCTTTTTCTTAACAAATAACACTAGAGCACCCCATGGCGAGACGCTTGGTCTAATAAAACCTTTCTTAAGTAATTCCTCTATATACTTCTTAAGTTCTGCCATTTTATTTGGAGCCATTCTGTAAGGGGCCTTAAAAATTGGTCTTGCTCGAGGTATGATATTAATCGTGAAGTCTACTTCTCTGTCTGGGGGTAGTCCTATGACCTCTGTCAGAAACACTTTTGGAAACTCCTTAACAACTGGGATTTCTTCTATCCCCTCTTCTACCTCTACTTGCATCGAGAAGAAAATGAGAAATCCTTGACAACCTTTTCGTAGGCATTTGCCTGCTTGGGCTCCCGTTAAGAAATTCAATCTAATCTTCGGATTCAACTCTAAATCTCTCAAAGGTAAGATTAGGGTTTTTTTCTTACAGTCCATTAAGATATTGTGGGATGATAACCAATTTAGTCCAATCACCACATCAATTTCATGGAAAGGCATACGTATTAAGTCTATAACAGTACAACAGTACTCATAACAAACTATATAGTTCAAGCACGCATCAGATGTAATTACCCTATTCTGTGTTGGTGTGGACACATGTATATCATACGACAATGTATTCATAATCAAGCGAAGTCTTTTAACACAGGTATATGAGATAAAATAATGACTAGCACCCGAATCAAACATTGCAATGACTAGGGAGTTGTTAATCATGATCGTACCTTGAATCATTTCTGGAAACTTCCGGGCTTTTTCCCCTATGAGGGAAAACACTTGGCCTTGGGTGCGTGGTCGTGCCTTTACACTGTTCTGTGGGCATTCTCTCAAGAAATGTCCAGGTTTGCTGCATGTGTAGTAAACGTTCTGTCCAGCCATGCATGGTCAGTCACCATGATTCTTGCCATACTTTGTACACTCCTTGCCCTTCGGTGGCTTACCACCTTTCTTATTCTTGGGTTTTTCTATGGTTGCTTCCTCTTCTTACTTGCATTAGATGAGGTGCCTCCCTGACCTCCCTTCTCTTCTCTATGAGTAGTCTTAACCATCAAATGATGGTTTAAGCTGCTTTCTGTGATACGGCAAGCCTCAACCACCTTATTAAACTATTCAAATTGTTTGGGAGCAATCATTTTCCTCAAGGACTACCTTAGTCCTCGAACTATCTTCTCTGTCATCCACCTCTCATCGTCTCGATAGCGGAGAAAACTTGAGTAATTAGAAAGACAGATGAACTTAGCCAAGTACTCAACAAATGGCTCATCATCTCTCTGCTTCAGGGTTAGAAATTCTGCTTTCCTTTCATCTTTGACGGATCTTGGAAAATACTTCTCATAGAATTGCTCCAAGAACACTTCCCAAGTCACCCTCATGTTTCGAGCATCCAGAAGAATCTTAGTATTCTTCCACCAGCGATCAGCATCCTTCTCTAGCTTATATATTGCTATTTGGGCTTTTCACTCTGATGAGCAGTCTAATACTTTGAAGATCTTCTCTAGGCGGTTAATCTAATCTTCTGCCGCTTGAACATTAAACGTTCCGTCAAATGACGGCGGGTTCTGTTTACAGAAGCGAGTCATCCACTGCTAGATGCTGTTAGGGTCTGCTGCTGGTATTGCTGGTCTAGGCAATTGTTCAGATGCTTGTACTGTGGAGACTTCTTCCTGTAGCTGCCTCCTGTCAAAGTTAGCCATTGCCGCTGTTATTGCTGCAGCTATTGCTACATCCCTCTCTTGTTCCTAGTGAGCTTTTGCCGCCCTCATCTGCTTGATGGTCTTCTGCTGATGCTCAAGACGATCCAAAATTATTTGCAGTAGATCGAGAGGGACCTTTGCATCCTGAACTGGGGGTCTCTCTGGCGAAGGGTTTCGTCAGGTTCTAACTATCGTTTTTAACTAACTGAATAGCATAATAAGGAACAAGAAGTAAATATCATGCTTGGATTTTATTTAACAAAAAAGGTATACATCATTCAACATTTAAGCATCAGGCTCAACAGTGCAGTTCAAACATACATATACCCAAGCACTACCAGCCTAACCTACTATGGTTAGCTGCACCAAAATACATCCTATGTTAGTAATAGGATGGTCCTAGTCATCTACAGAAAATGAACAATAACAAAGCCCTCGAGGCTTTGGATCTAGTCCTCCACATCATCTCTAGATATGTAGTTCAGGCGGATGACCTCATGGGTCCAGAATAGAGTGTTAGGTAGGACCTCTACTATCTCACATAACCAATCAAAAGGTTCCAAGTAAGGGTTGCCTGGTCCATGGGCTTGGTACAGCTCTCTCACGCCCTGGAGGTAGTCTAGGTGTATTCTCAAGTCTGCGTCCACATCCTTCCTGATGTGATGCCCTAGGAACATCAGCCAGTCACTCAGCTGACCCACACTACAGATCTCATGACTAGGCAGAGCAGGGGCAGGTATGACTGGTACTATAGGTGCTACAGGTGTTACAGGAGCTGGGGGTATAACTGGTCCGGTACTAGGTCCGGGAATGTTGTATGGATGCACAACAGGGTAGCAGGTTGTCTGATGGACTAAATGTAAAGGCCTAGGTCTAATGGTTCTTGGTATAAGCCAGTTACAGGATCTATCAAGTCACTGGGTCTGGGAGGTTACAGTAACTGTTCTGCAGTGATCCCTAGCAGCTCAAGATAGCACTCAGCGTAGCCATTTGAGCTCACTGACGAATGGCCTGGGCTAGCATTTCCCATAGTCCATTCCACCAGATCCTCTTCTTCGATAAGATCAATAATGTTAAGATCCCAATCATTGACTGATAGCTTAGATCTAGGGTCCCAGTCCCTGGTGTTTTCCATCCTGATTCCTGTAAAGACGTGTCAGTTTCTTCCTATCTAACCCCAAAATCTAATAAATAACTTAAGCAGAGTATTCTATCTTGTGTCAGAACCTCCGCTCTGATACCAAAAATGTTACACCTTACTATCGTATCGTCTTAGGGTTTAATTAAAACCATTTTAGACCACATTGGATGGTCTTGGGCTCAACTTTATCTCAAAAACGCTAATTTTTGGATTTTCACTGTTCATCAGATCCAGTTTTCTGGCCCAATTCAAAAATTCATAACTTAATCTAGAAAAATTGAAAGGGACTGGTTCAAAATTCTATAAAAATCTCTTTGAATGCTCTTTCAGGAAAAATAGTCTTGTGAACCAATTCCATTAGAAAAAGCATTAGGTTTTTGTGAAAGTCACCTCTGTCTATTAGGCAAAAACCTTTTTTCCAGATTCTGAACCTTAACTTTGAAAAATCATTAAAAATCATGTAGTTGGCTATTTTTAACATGTTAGCTATCCAAATGAAGCTCAAAACATGATCTACAAGCATACCAAATTTTGTAATTATATGCATTCGAGAACTTAATCAAAACGTCACTTAAAGGTGGCAGTATCAGTGAATTTACAGTACTGCCCAACATAATATTACATAACCCAAAAGTCCATGAATTTTTATGGTATGATACCATAATTTATCCTTCAATCTGTAGCTTGTCCTTGGATGTCTTAGGCCCTAAGATATTAGATTGCATTTAGGGAATGAGATTTCATTGAAATCCCAATAACAAATTAACCAACTATATCATTAACAAGCATCATCATTCTGCATAACTACATTAACTACGATTGGTGAACTAGCATTCTTATCATTTGGAAAACTCAATCATGCAAAGGCCAAAGTAAGAAAGTGCAAAGAGCAGCCACATCACAATCAAGAAAGTTCATCCACATAACAGCAATTAATCATGCAATAATCAACAATGCCAAGTTAATGTTAGTTGTTAGGTTCAACTTGCTACCTTGCTCCAAAAGCTTGATTTTTCTTTGTTTTTCTTCTTTTCCTTCACAAATGTCAAACCCTAGTGTGGCAATCCACTAAAAAGGGTGACAAGAATCATTAACCAAACCAAGTAAAAGCAAGAACACAACTTAAACATAACTCTTGCTCCTTAAAACTTCTACCTTTGTTCTTTCATTTATGACCTTTGTTTTCCATAAACCCTAAAAGTGCTTCTTGACTTATTCCCACATGATTTTTCATGTAGATTCCAAATATGTGCTTAGATTTAAGAAAATAAAATTCTTCCTTTCAGTTCTCTCTTGACCGAACCAAAGGGGTTCTTTAACCAAAAATTACAACTTTGATTTTTAATGCTTCCAACACTTGTTTTTAGGTTTATCCTACACCATTTTTTATTTTGAGCACAATGGAAGCATTAAAACATTGAAAAACTGATCCTAGGGTCTATTTACTACCTTGGCCGAAATGAACCTCAAGAGAAACAACCAAGAAAATACTTCCAAAACAACCTATAACCACTTACTACCACTAGTAACTAACATGTTTTGAAGTGTTCTAGCAAGTGTGATCAACAAAACGTCTTTCCCCACATGATAATCAATTCATCCAGCACCCAAAGAAGAGAAGAAATAGAAATTTTCAACCATACAAAGAAAGAAAACAAGGCAAGGATCCATTTAGAACCAAGAACTAACCTTGAATCCTTGGTTGTATGATCAAGTTGGTAGCTTTTCCCCTTGTTTTTCTTTGGAATCTCTCTATTCTCTTTTGGTTCCCTCTTGGCTAAACTCAACATCTGAAATTAAGGGGAGATGAGCTTGTTTAATGAGCCAAAATATCCCACCCACCATCATAAATGAAAATCCAAGTGTCATTACACCCTTTAATCTTGCTTTCTCTTTCATAATTAACTAAATCCAAATGAAATTAATTACCAAAAGTCAAAATCCTCTCCATTTGAGGAATGACACTTGGCATGTTCAAATCCTCTCCATTAGGGGCTTGACACATGGCTAATTGTGAACCATTTGAATTGCAAGACTCTAGTCTTGCTTTATCGGTGCACTTTGACTCCGGGTTTAACTTTTTTCTATAATTACAGTATTTTTCCCTCTGTAATTATTTTCTATCAGATTTCTAATTTATTCTCCTTATTTTTATCTTTCCAAATTGCCCTCTTTGTCTCAAAATTAATTCCCAATAATTAAATAAAAAGGAAAACAAATTTCCTTCTCTTTAGGGTTTTTCCACTTTTCAAAGGTATTGGGAAAAATCTTGGATACTTGAGGGTCTTCATTTAATTCCATAATCTCTTATAATTGTTGGGATATCATAGGAATTTTCTTAGAATTTTATTCTCCTTAAAAATATTTATTTGGAATTTTCCAAATAAAATCCCTTAAATTGGCCTAAATCACCCTTAAATTTTTTTGTAATTTCTCTAAGGGTAATTTGGTCATAAAACAATTTTATAATCTCATATAATTCTCAAAGGATATTATCCTTATTTTTTCTTAATTTTCAAGGCTTAAAAATATTATTCCATAATTATATTTGACCAATTTTCCTTAATTAGTCAAATTTCCATAATTGGCTTGGAAAATCATAATAATTATTTTCCATCAAAATTCTTCTATTCCTCCTTATCCTTTTGGACTCTTAATCATTTCAAAATATTTCTTATTCCTAATTACCATAGTACTGGATATGGCATAGATAAATTTAGACCATATTTGATTAATTCCAAGGTTGTTGTCTTTACTGATCATGTAGCGGTACAGTATCTTTTCAAGAAACCGTACTCAAAACCTCGATTGCTTCCTTGGGTTCTCCTTTCATAAGAGTTTGATCTTGAGATCAAGGACCGAGCCGGAGCTGAAAATCATGTGGTAGATCATTTAAGCTGGTTGCCCGTGGACGTAAGGGGAGTTGATAATTCTGACCTTATCTTTGATTCTTTCCCTTATGAGATATTATGTTCAATAGCTCTTAGGGAGCCTTGGTATGCTCACATTGTGAATTATCTTATGACTGGACTAACCCCACCTTCTATGTCCACTCATCAGGTGTAGAAGCTCTAAGCAGAGTCCAAATACTATGTGTGGGATAAACCATTCCTCTGGAGGCTATGTAGGGACCAGATCATAAAATGATATGTGCCTCAAGAGGAGCAGCCATGGATTATCTCTGCTTGCTGTACTTTGTCATGTGGGGGGCATTTTAGCTTAAAGAGGACAACTAGGAAAATTTTAGAGAGTGAGTTTTACTGGCCTTTCTTGTTTAAAGACTGCTATGAGTTCTGTAAATCTTGTGAGACATGCCAAAAATTTAGGGGAGTAAGTTGGAGGCATGAGATGCCTCGAAAGCCCATGTTATTCTATGAAATGTTTGATGTTTGGGGTATCGACTTTATGGGGCCCTTTCCTCCTTTTAATGGCTTCAATTATATCCTCCTAGTAGTTGATTATCTTTCTAAATGGATAGAGGCCATTCCCACCTAAAAAGACGATACCAAAACTGTAGTTGAGTTTATAAAGTCTAACATTTTTAGTCGATGTGGGGTTCTTAGGGCTTTAGTGAGTGATCAAGGAATCTATTTCTGCAATAGGCTTCTTAGTAGCCTACTTGTAAAATATGGGGTCACACATAAAACTTCTACTGCCTATTACCCTCAGACAAATGGCCAAGCAGAGGTGTCCAATAAGGAAATTAAGTGGATCTTGGAGAAGATAGTAAAGCCTTCAAGAAAAGACTAGAGTTTGAAGCTTAATGATGCACTGTGGGCTTATTGAACTGCATTCAAGAACCCTATTGGGATGTCTCCATACTGCTTTGTCTATGGAAAATCATACCACTTACTAGTGGAATTGGAGCACAAAGCTTATTGGGCTGTTTCAACATGCAACAAGGAAATGGACAAAGCTGGCGAGGAAAGGCTATTTCACTTCAAGAGATAGAAGAACTCAGATGAGAGGCCTATGACAATTCCCGGATGTACAAGGAAAAATACAAGGCCATTCACGACAGTGGTATCTTGAGGAAGAGTTTCAAGCTGGGTGACAAGGTCCTAAAATTGAAAGCTCATTTCAAAGTTGGAGACGGGAAGCTGAAGGAGAGATGGGATAGACCTTACATCATAACAAAGGTCCTTGGCTACGGAGCTTTGGAGCTCAAAGATGAAAAGGATGGCACCACACATCTAGCCAATGGACACCTCCTCAAGCTTTTCTATGGCAAGCCTGCAGAAACGTAACCCTAAGTTGTCTCTTTCCTCTCCTTCTCCTCTATTAGTTGAGATTGCTGGTGATATCATTTGTTGTTTGAATTGTTGGATTTGCGTAAGGGAGGAAACTCTCTAGTAGTGTAGCTATTCTTTGCTTTTGTAGTTTGTTTTGTTTGCTCTTTGTTGTTTGCTGTTAGTATGTTCGCTTGTTTTGTTCTGTCCTCCCCTGTCTTGCTGTAAGTTCTAGCCTGTGTGGTACTGTTTACTGTTTACTAGTTGATGATTGCTGAACTGTGCTGTTTGTTTTGGGGTTGGTTTTGGTTTAAGTTAGAAAGTTCTTGTTGTGGGGGCCAGTTTTGCTAAGGGTGTTGGTCACTGGTTTGGTATAGGGGCTTAGAATTCAGTGGTTTTTGGTTAGAAGGGTTGTTAGTGGTTTTTCTCAAGGTTACTCTCGGTCTGATTCTTCGTCGCGACTAACACCTAGTTTGTCATGACTAAATATGCCTTCTTGACTTCCCGAATGACTCTATGAAATTTTTAGTTGCGACTAAAATACTTTTGGTCATGACGAAACCGCTTCATTTCCAGAAACCCAGTCTCGTATTTTCTCTGTTTTGCCCTATTTGTTTAGTGAAATCCCCCTTTTCCCCTAAAGCCTTCCACATTCACCTGGCCTTCATTAACCCTACACCCTTTGGTTTTTTGCCTCCCATAACTCGTAAAACCTCCCTCATCTCGGCAGTTTTCCATTCCCCCTTTTCAGTTCACCATTCCATATTTCTCCAGTTCTCTCGTCATCTCAACCTCCTCCACCAAAGCAACTATTTGTTCTTCACCTGTGCAACTCCTCAGACATTCCCACATTGCTCTTTTCCTATTCCATTAAAGGTATTTCAGTCTTCCTTTCCCTGTTCTTCCCTTTGTCAGTTCTTAGTTTTTAGTGGAAGGGCATTTGAATCCTTGAGATTTGCGTGGGGTAGGGTGTAAAGAGTAGTATTTCTGATGTCTAAACTATTGATAGGCTATTTGAACTGATAAATTGAACTGGTTTACAAGTTTTCTACTATACATTGCTTGATTTCTTGATTGCTTTGTTTCAAATTTAGGTATCGCAATTTTCTGCTATGTTTCATCACGGCGAGATATGTGTTTTGTCGTGACTAATTGTTTTTACAGAAGCTAGAATAGGGATCACTATGCATTTTAGTCGTGACCAATGTTCCTGTTTGATCGTGATGAATGTGCCAAATCCTCTCTATTCCAAATTTCTCTGTTGTTCTTGAAAATGGTTTCGAACTTCACTTGTAATCAAATTCTTTTGAACCTTTCTTCAAAGCAGTTTAGTTTGCTCAGTTTTAGTTAGGTAGCTTGTAGAGGAGTGCAACATCTTAGGTTTTGTCTAGCTTAGTTTCTTTTCCCTCTTGGGTGTTTGGGAAGTTTGTTTTGGTGTGTTGTTGTTTGTTCATGTGTGTTTTGTGTCTTGTGTGTGCTGTCTTACTTTTGCAGATGCCTCCTCATACTACCCCAGCTGAAACCAAAGAACAAGCCTGAGACATAATCTACTCCAGATCTCTTCTACCAGAGCGAGAGTTCCCAGAAACTTCCGAATGTGAGTTTTATCAGTTGGCTATAAAAAGGGGTTTTGGAGAGATGATGAAGAAGCGCGAGCTCGGTACTAAGTATTTGGTTAGAGTGTTTTACACCACTACGAGGGTTGAGGATACTCCGATGATTAGGCTGCACCGAATAGGTATATAGTTTACAAACGAAGCTATTCGGCGGCATTATCAGCTGCCAGTAGTGAGGAAGTATGAATTCCAGCACTATAGGAAGAATTTGACCGATGTGAACTGGGATGACGTCCTTGGGACTCTGTGTGTGGAGGGTGGATCTTGGGCACAAAGGGGCAAGGATCAGGTATACCTCAAAAGGAAGGTTATAAATGATGAGAGGCCTACATTGGCTAAACTTTATGTGCTACAATGTCATGCCCAACACCCATATATCTGACGTCACCAAGGAAGGTACCCTGCTGCTATACCTGTTGATGAAAGGAAAAAAAGATTGATATCCCTCTGATTGTTATGGAGTCCCTTCTGCAGTGTGCTTGCTCCACCAGAGCCAATCTGGTTTTCCCCCACTTGATCTTTAAGCTTTGCATTAAAACAGGAATGCCAGTGGAGGATGATGATGACCTATTTGAGGGAGTCTAAACTAAATGTTGCAAGCCCTCCAATAAGCGGGCTGCAGAGATGTGTAGCGGGAAGAAGGGCAAGCGAGTTGCTGAGGATGAGCCTGTTGACACTAAAGAGGCAGCTGAAGGTAACGGTGGCTCTAGAATCACCATGGAGAGTCTTAGCTAGCAAGTTGCCTTACTCCAGGACAGTGTTGATAAGAGGATTACAACTCTGCAGAATTATGTCCTCACTCAAGAAGCCTGGTGATAGCAGTTTTTTGATCCTATGATGCCGACTTTGGCTACATAATTTGGGATTCCATTACCTCCTGGGTTTGAGGGAGCATTCAGTACTAGTTGTCCCAGTTACAGAGGGCATTTGAATCACCTGCTGGACCCTCTAGCTCCCAGCCATTAAATATGGAACCACCTGCAGAAGAGAGGAGGGCAGACGAGGAGGACTAGAGCTTTGTTTTATCCCTAATTATTTCCCCTTTTGCTGTGTTTCTTTTTCTGCCTGTGATTGATTTTGGTTGATTACCTGGATTCTGTAATGTTATTGAACCTTGACTTTGATTTTCCTCTTGATACTGCTTGTGATTTTAAGCTGTGATGGAAACTGCATGACCTTCCTGTTGCTTTAACTGCTATTTGCTTTGCTTTGCTCATTCTCGTGTGTTTCGCGGTGCCTTAAGTTTTTATGTGTTATCTTTTACAATAAGGACATTGTAGCATTTGAGTGTGGGGGAGGGGAATGTTTGTGCTCTTTTGTCTCTGGTTTACCTGTGCCTTCATTTTGGTCATGGCGAGTAGCTATCTTATTCGTGACCAAGTTCTGTTTCTTGCGCATGAGTGCTCTCGGTTTGATTGATTCGGCGTGACAAGTCCCAACATTAGCCGCGACGAAGTTTTATTTCTATGCTTCTGTGATTATCTTGGTCACGATGAATTACTGTGTTAGTCACGATGAACTTATATTGTCTTCTATAAAAGTTGTTTCGTATGCTGAGCAGAGGTCTAGCTAAAACTTACCCACATTTGGACTTTGACTCCCTTTTTGTTTTGTGCAAGAAAATTTTTTCAAGATTTTCAAGTTGTATTGAAACTCCTTCAGTTCTTGATTTATTCATGGGTGTTTGAAATTTTTCAAATGGTTTTCATTCTTTGATTTGTAATTTTGGTAGTTTTATTCATGCATTAGAATTAATCTTGCATTCAATTAAGCATTGTGGATGAACATGAGAGATTTAACCTTGTTGGAAGTTATTTAAGACCAAATTCCATTCTAGTGTGATTTGTCCACTTGATTTTACATTTTTTAGAACTTGTCCTTGTTCTTTGTCAAAGCTTCATATGCATTGGTGTTTTAGAAAGGATAAAGGCATTCACTTTTAAACCCTTTACCCAAACACAAGCCACTTTATTTAACCCTTGTTCACCCCTTTGAGCCTTTTTCAAATATAAGTACCAAAACATGTTTGGTTTATTCAAGTTCCAACTACACGTTTTACTACTACAATCATAATATAGTACTCTATCTTCTAGGGTTTGGAATTGCCAGAATGTGAAAAAAAAAGAATAAAATAATAAAAAAAATGGATCCTTAGAAGAAAGAAATTTTAAATAAGGCAAATTCCTTGGTGGATTGAAGATTAAAGTTTCGTGCATCAAGCACTTTAATGTAAAGCTAGTTGGAAATCAATTTTGGATATTGGTACTTGTTTAATTTCATTCTATCATTCATTCCACCTAGCCGTCATTCATCATTACATCCCTTAAAGTCCTTTTGATCCAACACATCATTGCATTCTTAGTGGAGATAGTAGAACCATTACAAGCTTATGGTAGATTGTTTTGTCAAGTGGATTTGAGAGAAAACGACCCAATTAAGGTGAGTTGAGCGATACACTTTTATCCTTTGGTTGATTGGTTGTTTTGGTTAATTGTTGGAAAATACTACTATTTGACTTGTCGCTTTCATCTGTGGGTTAGTTAAGTGCTATTGGTCTTTGATGTATGCTTGATTGGTTGTGAGGAGTACTTGTTATCGTTTGTGCCCGACTCTAGTCTTTTCACAACTCTTGCTATTTTTGTTTTTAATTTGCTCAGGAGTGCAAATGTCTAAGTATGGGGGAGTTGATTTGACCAAGTTTTACTGCATTAATTCATGTCAAATTGCATGTTTTTAGAGGAATTTATTGGTTTAAAATGCATGTTTTGATGTGAATTGTAGTAATCTATAATTGTGGGTTTAAATTCTTATTAAGCTCTTTGTAGGGGTAAAACTGTCAAATTATGCATCGTTTTAATTAATCATCATTTACAAAATTAAATTGGATATTACAAGTGCTTAAATTGATTTTCAAGTCAAGGGTCAAGCGAAAAGTATCTCCAAAGGACGTAAGTTCAAGAAAATTGCAACTAAGGCCCAACAGATTTTAGGAATTCCAGAAAAGGTCCAACTAAACATAGCTGTTCGTTTTGGCCATTTAGTCGCGACGAACTGGATATTTAGTCACGACGAAAAGGACGCTGACACTAAATCGGGTTTTAAACCTCAAATTGTGATTTTGGGAAGGAGACCACGCGAGCCAGCCGCCTCTCACTGCCTAGACACCTTTATTTTCGTCTCCTAGGGTTCTTCAAGGGTTCTTAAGGTTCTTCTATCAATTCCCACCAATTTCCACCCCTTATCCATCTCATTCCATCAGTTTTCTACATCATCCATCATCTATCTTCATCTTTTATGGCTGGTGCTATGATTTCATAGCTTGGAAGAGCTGTTTCTCAGGTCATGAGAGGCTAGGATGTTTTGCTCTAAGGAGTTTTGATGAGAGCCTGAGCTTGGGACTTAACTTAGGGAGTTTTACTTCATCTTTTCCATTACTTTAATAATATTCTAATTGTTCTTGGTTAGAAATTTTGTATCGTTGTTAAAGCTGAACTTCATTGTTACTATCTTGTAATTTTGGATTGGATTCTGAGAATTTATGCTTTGGTATTCATTTTGTAATGAGAATTCTGCATTTAATCTTGTGAGTTTGATTGGTTTTAATCCAAGTTCGGTTTTGATTAATTGTGGTACCTTGATAGCATAATTGGTAATTATGTTCAAGTTGTTGTTACCATTGTATTAATCTCGCCAATTGTTCATTCATGAGGGTGATTAGTTTTGTTGAGTCTTTGGGTCAAAGGTTTCATTAACATACTAAATTACCTAAGTTTAGAAAGTTTTCTAAACTAGCTAAGATTGGTTTTAAGTAAATTCCCTGTATATTTTGAAGTGATGAAGGCTTAATCAATTCTCCAAGGGACATTTTCATCAATTGAGTTTTCTAACTATCCATTTAATTGCTTTCTTCATTACTGTTTTAATTCATTTCAAAAAGACCAAAAAGACTTTACTTCTTTTAATTGCTACTCAATTCAGTTTTACAATCCCCCCGATTTTATCTTCTCGTATGGTTTTGTCACCTAGATTACATATGGTCAAGTCAGACTCGTCAAAGTGAACACAACCCGGATCGTACCACTATAGTGCGTTCCTATCCAGAATTGAATTGTTTTTGAGAGCCTATAACGACTAAGGCTTCATTAGAATGCCCCCAAGGGGAGGAAGGGGCAAGACAGCAGACCCAAGGCAAAGTGTTTGCCCTTACACAGGAAGAGGCTTGTAAGTCACCTGACATGATTTAAGGTATGATCACTATTAATGATTGCCTTGTGTATGCCATGTTTGACTCAAGTCTAGCCATTCCTTTATATCCCATGACTGTGTTGGGCGATTGGGTTTGACTGTTGATACCTTGCCATATGATATTGCTGTTTCCACTCCCACTAGTCCAAAATTTGTGACTTATAAAGCATGCCTGAATTGCGTGGTCTGTTATGAGCATTGTTGCACTGCCATTGATCTAATATGCATGCCTTTTCGTGACATTGATGTGATTGGTTTGAATTGGTTGTCTGCTAACAACATACTTCTAGATTGTGGTAAGACAACATTAGTATTACCCTCTAAGGAAGTAATCCCTAGAAAAGAAGTAAGTTTAAATTACATAACTGAAGCTGAAGCGAGTAGATGTTTACGACACGAATGCTAGGGATATTTCGTATTCTTCTCAATTCAAGCAGAGGTAGAAGAAGGAATTAAAGAGATACTAGTGGTGAAAGACTTTTTGGAAGTATTTCCAACAGAGATCAGTGGAATTCTGTAATATCCAATATAAAGCTATGCCATACTTAAACATACAAGTAGCACATGCGTGTGTTTACTAAGATACATAAAAGAAGAATCTTAACTTTTGTTTTAGTTCGCTAAATAACCATGATATATAAAAAGAGATACCATACCCAAGCACATATCATGGTTATAAAAAATATCATACTTACTACTTCACCTTAACCATGTTAGAAAAAAAAAAGCTTAACCCCTAACATGGTTATTTAAATCCCCAACATACCTGGTTAACATAGACATGATATAAAATAAATCACAAGAAAGGCATAACTAAATGACCTACTTATTCAGATGCAATTGCCGCAATATTCAGTTATGGGTCTAAGGCCCCTAAAGCAATCAATAAAAATATCCATAGCTAAAGAAGCAAAACACTCTAGTAGTAATAACAAGTCTAAAATAAGCCAATAACAGTTTAAAGAACATCATGGCTCCTAGGTGGCAATTAAACGTAAACCAAACATAAATTCTAGAATCGAAGCGCAGTCACTAGTGTAAGTGACCTCACGCTTACAGTGCCTTCCCCGCTGCATCTCCCCTGCTGCTCTCACCTGAAATTGGTGAAGTAACGGAATGAGACCACTGTCTCAGTAACATAAATTCTACCCACCTTACCTACCAGTACCCTTACGAGGTGCCAAGTAGGACTAACAGTTCAAAATCAATAGTTACCAATAGCATATGAATAGCACGCAGACAGACATATCATTCAAGATCACATTAGGTCATAATATTCAAACTAAATAAAATGCAGCATAGTTGTCACATTATCACAATACATTAAATTTCCAGTTCCACCTTATAACCTCCTTATAACTGCCGACTGAACCCATGGGCTAATTGCTACCCACGTCATAACTGACTCTCACAAGCTTCCCACAAGTGTGATGCGGACCGGCCAAAGTCGACAGAGCACACAAGGGCCATGGGTTCCTCCAGAAAGGGTTACTACCCTGGGATACCTCTGGAGTGTCGCAAGCCCAGGGTTACTGCCCTGGTAATATGGGCCAGCCATAGAGCGCCATATGGCGGCCTACCACGTGGTCACAATATCATATGCTTCTGCACAATCTCCTCCCCAGAATATTATCCAATCACAATTCATAGTAATTTATCATATTCACATCCATAGCTATTCAATTTATATATGACATTCTCAACTATAACACACAAGACGATATTTCACAATTTCATGCTCATTCAGTATGGTTTGCCACAGCACCATATAAGTTTCCACAACCAACACAGATAACTAAAAATAATAAATAATAAATAATAAATGATCAATAGTAAATAAATAATTCTAAGTTGGACCACTCACTATGGCAAACATGGTCCTCTCATCCACCTCCTAAAGTTCCAACAAGAATTTCCTCTTCAACAAAATAAAGTCCCACAAGGCTAATTTAAAATCTATAAAAGGTTGCCATAATTCCTAATAAATCTTTTCGTAAAACGATAATCAAATCATCCTCATAAATTTTCATGCTTTGAAAGGAACTCGTAGGAGTCACCAGTAAGTAAGATGAATAGAATTCACGTTACCTGTTATCCTTTAGCTACAAGGATTCAAATAGCAATTTTCCAACAATCAATGTTCTCCGTAAGAGGCTACAAAAATCACATGTATAATATTAACATACAATTTTGAACTATTAAAACCTAATTTCCTTAAAACTATCCTAAAGCCTTAGTATTACCCCATGGAAACGTACAGCTTCTTCTAGATTCATATTCCATTATAATTTATTTAGCTCACTATGATAACTAATTATATGAAAGTCTTGCGGTCTTCTTAGAATTTCTTAAGCCTTCAGATTCTAAATTAAACCAGTCTCATATTGTGTAGGTACCTATAACTATGGGTTGAAGAAAGAAATTATCCAAGACCAAAGAAAATGCTGAAGACTAAAATAACAGAGTTCACTCAAACTTTGACAACATATCTAGACATTATTACTTTTAATTCAAGTATATCACCATCAAAAATTTATTTAATTTGTTTATTCAAGTGCATCCTATTCCTCCGTACCTACCAATTCGTGCGTGTGTGTGTACGTGTGGCATGTGTGTGTGTAACCACTCCCCTCTACCTACTAATATATATATCTATATGTGACCATGTGCGTGAGATGCTTCTGACATGAGGAAGGATGATTAGACACAAAAAGAAAGAGAGACGTGAGGGAAAGACAATGGGAGAGAGGAAATCAATAAAAGAGAATAAGAGAAGGAGCAAGTTCACACCTGCGTGAGATCTCCCAAAAGCCGTCCAGAGCTTGTGGCAACGTGAATGTATTTAGAAGAAGTAAGAAAAGAGAAGGGTTTTTGGGAGTATGGCGGCTGATAAGGATATTAGATGGGAGTAGGAGTAGGTTTTAGGTTTCTAAAATATATCCCTAAAACTTATAAAATTCAAATTAATTTTTTTTTAAATATAATCTTATATTTCTATATCTCATCTGATCTTGCTTATTATTCTTATTATTATCAAAATCCTATCAGATATGGTAATTTAAAATTTAAACCACTCTTTCCTAAATATAATATTTTTAAATATTTTATCCTCCTTTTATTTATCTTTAAATATTTATACATAGCTCTCTTTAATTATTTCAGATTCTTATTTTCTATTTAATCTTTACATCTAAATATATTGTTTTCCTTCTCTTTTATTTTATAATAATTTTTTATATATATAACACTACCCGTACTAAGTCCCCAAACAAATAAAAAACATAAATTAAAAAAATGGGATGTTACAAATTCCACCAGAGTGAGAAGTGGAGTTCACAATTGACCTTGTACCAGGGACAAGACCGATATCCAAAGCTCCATATCGAATGGCTCCCAATGAAATGGTTGAGCTAAAAAGGCAGATCGAGGACCTATTGGAGAAGGGTTTTATAAGACCAAGTATATCTCCCTAGGGTGCTCCAGTACTCTGTGAAAAAGAAAGATGGTAGTCTGAGGCTATGCATCGACTATCGAGAGCTAAACAAAGTGACGATAAAGAACAAGTATCCTTTGTCATGATCGATGATCTGTTAGATCAACTGGCAGGAGCAATGGTATTCTCAAAGATCGATCTCCAATTGGGATATCATCAATTGAGGATAAAGATGGGAGATGTTCAAAGACTGTGTTTAGGACCCGATACGGACACTACGAGTTCCTAGTGATGCCGTTTGGATTGACAAACGCACCTGCTATTTTCATGGACTACATGAACTGGATTTTTAAACCATACTTAGATCTGTTTGTAGTAGTTTTTATTGATGACATACTAGTATACTCCAAAACTCAAGAAGAGCATGAGCAGCACTTGAGAATTGTGCTAAGTACACTGAAAGAGAAACAACTCTATGCCAAGCTCAATAAATGTGAGTTTTGGTTAAAAGAAGTTAAATTCCTAGGCCAGGTGATTAACCATAAAGGTGTGGTCATAGATCCTAGTAAAGTTGAATCAGTAATCAACTGGGAGCAACCTAAGACAATAATAGAGATCCGAAGTTTCTTAGGGCTAGCAAGTTACTATAGGAGATTTATCTAAGACTTCTCTAGAATTGCCCAAGCACTGACGAAGCTGACCAGGAAGAACTAGCAGTTCTTGTGGGACGAGAAATGTGAGGCAAGTTTTCGGGAGCTGAAGCGAAGGCTAACCTCTACCCTAGTATTACTTATCCCCGATCTGACACTACTGTATGTAGTGTACATAGATGCTAGCAAATAGGGATTGGGATGTGTACTAATCCAGTAAGGGAGAGTTGTCACTAACGGCTCGCCCTAATTAAAGTCTCACGAGGAAAATTACCCCACTCATGACCTGGAGCTTACAGCGATAGTGTATGCCTTGAAGATATAGAGGCATTATCTATATAGGGCAACTATAAAATTGTTCTGCGATCACAAGAGTCTCAAGTACCTGTAAGATTAGAAAGAACTTAACATAAGACAAAGGAGATGGATGGAGTTGCTAAAAGATTATGACTACCAGATCAAGTATCATCCGGGAAAGGCCAATGTAGTAGCTGATGCCTTAAGCAAAAAAGTGGTGTAGGTAGCCACCCTTATGATCAAAGAGGGTGATCTGTTAGAAAATATAAGGGATTAGGGTCATATTTATCATATGCAGTTGACGGCAAATGATGTGGCTAATGAGCCATTTGTGCTGAGCACAAATGCTCATATGATGAGACGAATTGAAGAAGCCCAAAGAGGGGATCCGTTAGCAAAGACCCTTCAAGCTAAAGTCCTGGGCAACAAGACAAGAGGTTTTGAGATCTCAACAGAGGGAGTGATAGAATTTAGAGGAAGACCGTATGTCCCTCCTGTAGATGATCTCTGAAAGCAGATTCTAGACGAGGCACATAAAAGCAAGTATACGATTCATCCAGGAGTGACCGAGATGTATCAAGACATCAAGATATTATTTTGGTGAACTGGTATGAAACGAGATGTCACTGAGTACGTGCTAAAGTGCCTTATGTGCCAGAAAGTGAAGACAGAACACCAGAGGCTGTCATACAACCTTTAATATGCCTGAATGGAAATGGGATAGTATCTTTATGGACTTCATAGTAAGTGTCACATCCAATAATATTGCAATTAGGAATAAGAATATTCCTAAATATTTAAAGGCCAAAAATGACAAGGAGAAATAAAAGAATTTTGGTGGAAAATAATTATTATAATTTTCCAGGCCAATTATAAAAAGTCTGATTAATTAAGGAAAATTGGTCAAGGATAATTATGGAAAAATATTTCCAAGCCTCAAAAAATTAAGAAAAAATAAGGATAAGGTTCCTTGAGAATTATATGGGATTATAAAATTGGTTTTATGACCAAACTGCCCCTAGAGAGATTACAAAGGAATTTAAGGGCAATTTAAGGTCGTTATTTGGAAAATTCCAAATAAATATATTTAAGGGGAATAAAATTCCAAGAAAATTCCTATGATATCCCAAGGAATTATAAGAAGGCCTTCAAGTATTCAAGATTTTTCCCAATTCCTCATAAAAGTGGGAAAATCACTAAAGAGAAGGAAATTAGTTTTCCATTTTATTTAATTATTGGAAAATTAAATTTGAGACAAAGAGAGCAATTTGGGAAGATAAAAATGAGGAGAATAATTTATGAATTTGACAGAAAATAATTACAGGAGCCAGAGCACTGTAATTATAGAAAAGACGTTAAACCCAGAGTAAAAGTGCACCGATAAAGCAAGACTAGAGTCTTGCAACTCAAATGGTTCACACTTAGCCATGTGTCAAGCTTCTAATGGATGGTAATTAAAGCTTTCCAAGTGTCAAGCCACCAATGGAGAGGATCTTGACTTTAGAATTTAATTACATTATGATTTAAGTTAATTAAGAGAGAGGTTTAAGACTAATTAGGCACTTGACACTTGGCTCCTCATTAATGATGGTTGGTGGGATATTTTGGTGCATTGAATGAGCTTCTCCTCCCCCTAAATCTGATCCATTTTCGTGCAAGGCATGAAGAGAGGGAAAAAGAGAGAGTTCAAAGGAAAACCAAGAGAAAGGCATCAACTTTAAGCATACAAATGAGATCCAAGGTAAGTTTTTGGTTCTAAGTTGTTCCTTCCCTTGTTTGCTTGAGTTGTATGATTGAAATTTCTGGTTCTCTTCCTCTTTGAGTGCTGGCCGGAATGCTTCTTGTGTAGGGGAGGGAGTTTAGTTGTTAGATCTTGCTAGAACACTTCAAAGCATGTTAGATCCTAGTGGTTACAAGAGTTAGTAGGTTGATTTTGAAGTGTTTTCTTTGCTATGTTGCTTGAGATCTATTTTGGCCAAACCAAGATCTAAACCCTAGGATGTGTTTCTCAAAGTTTTGAGGCTTCCATTGTGTTCAAAATGAAAAATAGTGTAGGGTAAACCTAAAGAACAAAAGTTGGAAGCCATAGAATCAAAGTTGTAATTTTTGGAAAGTGAACCATAGTGGCTCAGCCAAGCTGAAACTAAAAGAGGGAATTTTATTTTGCTAAATCCAAATAGATATTTGGAATCTACATAAAAAATCATGTAGGATTGAGTCAAGAGGGAATTTTTAGGGTTTATGGAAACTAACTCTAAAAATTCAAGAACAAAGATGGAAGCTTTAAGGGGCTTAGGAGTTACTTGAGTTATGCTATTGATTTTATGAGGAATGGTTGATGATTCTTGCTACCCTTTTTGTGGATTTCCATGTTAGGGTTTGGCACTTGTGGAAGCAAGAAGGAACAACAAGAAAAACAAAAAGCATTGGATTAAGGTAGTGGGATCTAATTAGCCATTAATGTTAACTTTGCATTGTTATTTACGGCATGTATGCTTGCTATTATATGGTTGAACTATGATATTGTGATATGGTTGCTCCTTGCATTTGTTGCCATGGCCTTGCATGTTGAGGTTGCCTATTTATAAAAGATTAGTTCTCCTATGATAGCTAATGTTGAAATGCTTTATAATGATGCATGTTAATGTTTGGTTGATTGATCTTGCTACTGGGATTTCTTAAAATCTCATCCCCAAAATATAATCTAACATTTTAGGGCCTGAAAATACTATGAGCAAGGTGCATATTGGAGGCTAAAGTATGGTGTTTTGCCATAAAATTTGTGGACCCTTTTTGGTTATGTATATATTAAGCTAACAGTGCTGTAAGCACACTGACACTGCCATGTTCGTGCAACTTTTTGATTATGCTCCTGGATGCTTTTAATCACGAAATTTGGTATGATGAAAGATAACGTCCTGAGCTTCAATTTTATAGCTAATACGTTAAAAATGGCCAAATATACAAATTTTAGTGATTTTTCAAATTTAGAAGTCAGAACCTAGGAAAAAGGGTTTTTGGCAAATGGACAGTGTTGCATTTCACAAAAACCTGATGCTTTTTCATAAGGAATTGGATCATGAGATTATTTTTCCTTGAAAGAGGACTTAAAGAGATTTAAATAGAATTTTGAACCACCCCAATTGGATATTTTTGGAATAAGTTATGAATTTTTGAAATTGGGCCAGAAAAACTGGATTTTTTTTACCCGATGAACAGTAAAAATCCGAAATTTAGCGTTTTTAAGGTAAAAAGTGAGCCCAAGACCATCCAATGTGGTCTAAAATAGTTTTGAAGGGAACCTAAGTTGATATAATAGTAAGGTGTAACAGTAGGACTACCTCGTACGTTGTCAGGATACAATGCAATATGGGTCATAGTTGACAGACTGACGTAAGTCGGCCTATTTCCTAGCTATTAACGTTAAATATTCACTAGAGAAGTTAGCAAGGTTGTACATTAAAGAGATCGTAAGATTACATAGGGTTCCAAAGTACATTGTGTCAGATAGGGATCCAAGATTCATATCAAGATTCTAGAAAGCAGTGCAAGAAGCCATGGGCACAGTACTGAGTTTTAGTACGGCTTACCATCCACAAATAGACAAACAAACAGAACGAACGATACAGACATAAAAGATATGCTGGGAGCGTGTGTTTTAGATTTCAAAGGGAGCTGGGATGAATATCTGCCTTTGGCAGAATTCACCTACAATAATAGTTACCATTCCAGTATCCAAATGGTGTCATATGAGGCATTATATAGGAGAAAGTGTAGATCCCCACTTTGTTGGACAGAACTCGAAGAGAGAAAAGTTTGGGGTCCAGACATAGTGGATCATACCTCTGAACATATTAAACAAATCAAACAGAGGTTACTCACAGCTCAAAGCAGATAGAAGAGTCACATTGACAGCAAGCGAAAGCTGTTAAAGTTTGAGGTTGGGGACCATGTATTCCTGAAAATATCTCTAACTACTGGAGTGGGACGATCCATTAAGGCAAGAAAGTTGACGCCTAAATATGTGTGACCATTCCAAATTCTCTCAAAAGTAGGACTAGTAGCCTATCGACTGGCCTTAGCCCTGAATTTGAGTTAGTTGCACAACGTCTTCCATGTTTCTCAGTTTAAGAAATACAATCCAGATCCAGAGCATGTGCTAGAATATGATCAGATTGAGCTAAAGAACAATCTAACATTTGAAGCAAGACCAGAACAAGTCGGAGAGTCAAGTAGCTGAGAAACAAGAAAATTCCTTTGGTCAAAGTGATTTGGAAAGATCCAAATCAAGAAGAGGCTAAGTGGGAAAAGGAAAACGAGATGAGGAGTAAATATCCAGAGCTCTTCAGTTGAGGTATGTGTTAAAAATTTTGAGGACGAAATTTATTTTAAGGGGGTAGAAATGTAACATCCCAAATTTCTAACCTAAAGATAAGGAAATAAGCCACATCCTGATATCTTTAGTATGATTAACAAAGGAATTAGGGTTGATCAAGGCCAGGTGAGATAGATGATAGATAAGCAGCACAACAATTGAAGTGAAAACTAGAAAAGGACCAGATCGTCATTTTTGAAATGATTGGTCTATAAAGGGCATTATCGTAATTAGTGTCCAAAAATCCTAAAAATTTCTAGTAAATTATGGAAAATAGAATTAATGCCATATAACGGTATTTGAGGTCTAAGAAGTAAATACAGGTTGAAAATAATTTATTAAAAAATTATTTTAATTATTAATATTCTGGCTAAATTAAGGAAAATTAGCAAATATTAATTATTAAAAATATCTAGAGATCTCAGAAAATTATGAAAAATTAAAGAAAATTCATTTAGGAATTATGAAAATTTATAAAATTATTTCCAACCCTAAATGATGAGGAGGTTAGTTTTAATTGAATTTAGAGCTAAATTAATATCGATAGATTGTTTGTTTTTACAAAAATGGCAATTTAAGGAGTTACAGAGGGAGACAAATTATGAAATTAACCATGACAGTTCCCTTTACTGAGATATAATTAGTGGTGAGCTGATATAAGAATTTTGAGATACCAGAATTTTTCGGCTATCAAATAAAATAAACCAGTACTATATTGAGATTCAGTGGACTGTTAGGACAACAGGGGTGATAAAATTTCCTACAAATTGCCAAGGACACATGTCATGCCCAAATTGGCCAAGAAAGGAAAAAAGAAAATAAAAAAGAAAAAGGAAAAGAAAATAATAAATCAAGTTAGATTAAAATCTAATTAGGGATAAGTAAGATGATTAAGGTTAAGCCATCTTCCATAAGATCTTGACACATGGCAAACATGGTTCATTGGATGGCTAGGATTTAACCATCTCTCTGAAAAGTCAAAAGCTTCTAGAAGGGTAATTAAGAGAGTTAATTTTGATTAAAGCCTAATTAATCTTAATGGATAAGAAGAGATAACATAAGCCCTAATGACTCATCATCCAAGTGTCAACATATTAAGCCACATAGCCTAAGATTTGTACATTTGGAAAGAGGTAAAAATTGGAGGGCTAAGATTAAGTCTTATGCAAGAAGGGCATATGTGGAATTAATAAAATTTGAAGCCTATAAATACCACCTCCCATATGTTCATTTCATGCAAGACCAAATGAGTGGGGAACCTCTTGCCAAATTTCATTTAGAGAGAGAAAGAGAAGAGTTCTAGTGAGAGGAAGTCATTTGAAAGCAAGTAAGCTTCTACAACTCTTCTATTTCAAGTTATAATAGTGATATGTTGGTTTTAGGCTCTTTAATGATGATGGGAAGTCATTTTTCTAAGAGGAAGTGCTGTCCAGATTTACTCAAAATGGATAGGAAGGATTTAGGTTATGTATGGTTAAGATTAAGTATAGTTAAAGGTTAAGGATTAAGTGATTACATGTTAGTTTGGTTGAAAATCCTCTTCCCTATAATCATATTTATGGTTCGGCCAAATTCAGAAATGCATGAGGAAAGTTGCTTCAATTCAATTTGATGCTTCCAATAAGTTTAAATGATGAATTAGTGTAGGTATATACCAAAAAAGGGAGGTTGGAAGCATTAAAAATTGAAATGAAAATTTTGAACCTATTTATCACTATGGTTCGGCCAAGTCAAGTTCAATGGGAAGGAATTAGATTTTCATAAAACCAATATGATAAATGGATTCTACATGAAAAATTATATAGGAAAGGCCTAAGAAAGTTCAAGAATCAAAGCTAGAAAAATAAACCCTAAAAATCAAGAAAAGGGGTTTAAGGGGTTATGTTAAGTTATGAAGTTGTAATAATACTTAATGTTGTGTCATTGGTTGCCTAATAGGCTATACACAACAAAGATCTAGTCAAGAAGAAAAGTTCAAGAGGGAGGAAAGCAAGCAAGGTAACTTTTGCGATTCATTATATTAGAGTGTCACCTTACTTTGTATGATTTTGGCTATGTGTTTTGTAACTTGTTATGCTATGAGGTGGATGAGAATGTTGTCACACCTTACTATTATATTGACTTAGGTTCCTTTTAAAATTGTTTTGGACCACATTGGATGGTCTTAGGCTCAAAAATCTTTGAAAAATGCTAACTTTCGGATTTTTACTGTTCATAGGGTAAAACTCCAGTTTTTTGGCCTAACTTCGAAAATTCATAACTTATTCCACAAAAATCTAAATGGGGTGGTTCACAATTTTATTTAAATATCTTTAAGTCCTATTTCAAGAAAAAATAATCTCATGATCCAATTCCTTATGAAAAAGCGTCAGGCTTTTGTAAAATTCACCTCTGTCCATTTGGCAAAAACCCTTTTTCCAGATTCTGAACCTTGACTTTGAAAAATCATTATAAATCTTGTAGTTGTCTATTTTTGACGTGCTACCTATCAATTTGAAGCTCATGACGTCAAATCTAACCATACCAAATTTCATGCAAAAATTCGTTCGATAACTAAATAAAACGTGGCTCTAAACTAACGTCCTGCTTAGGGATTACAGCACCGACCATGGAATTTATACATAATCAAATGTCCACGAATTTTTATGGTGTAACACCATAATTTAGCCTCCAATCTGCAGCTTGCTCTTGAGATTTTCAGGCCCTAAAATGTTACATTATATTTGAGGGATGAGATTTTTGAAAATCCTAGTAGCAAGACCAATCAACCAAAACATTAACATGCATCAATCACAAGCATTTCAACCTTTTGCTATTAATAGGAAACTACTTTACCTCATACATGTAGCACTCTAACATGAAATAGCCAAGGCACATAAAGCAAGGAGTATAGCTACACAATCATCATCATCATTTAGTTCAACCACATAATAGCACATGAATTTGCATAGCAATCAATGCAACACTTAACATTAAGGTCAATTAAATCTTACTACCTTAATCCAATGCTCTTTAATTTTCTTGTTCTTCTTTCTTGCTTCAACAAATGCCAAACCCTAACATGGCAATCCATAAAAATGGCAGCAAAAATCATCAACCATTCCTTATAAAATCAATAACATAATTCAAGTAACTCCTAAACCCCTCTTAAAGCTTCTATCTTTGTTCTTGAATTTTTAGAGTTAGTTTCCATAAACCCTAAAAATTCCCTCTTGGCTCAATCCTACATGATTTTTCATGTAGATTCCAAATATCTACTTAGATTTAACAAAATAAATTTTCTTCCTTCAGTTTTGATCTGGCCAAACCATTAGGGTTTAGAATCCAAAAATTATAACTTTGATTCTACGGCTTCCAACACTTGTTCTTTAGGTTTATCCTACACCATTTTTCAGTTTGAACACAATGGAAGCCTCAAAACTTTAAAAAAAATCATCCTAGGTTCTAGATCTAGTTTTGGCCGAACCATACATCTTGAAGTTCAACCATGAAAAATTTCTTAAAACAACACTAAACCACTAGGATCTACCATACTTTGAAGTGTTCTAGCAAGATTGAACCATAAAACTTCCTCCTCTACAATATATATGTTTCGGCCAGCATCAAAAGAGAAGGGAAACTATGATTTTCAACCATACAACTCAAGCATACAAGGTGGAGAACAACTTATGAACAAAAGCTAACCTTGAATCTTGGTTAGATTATCAAAGTTGATGACTTTCCCTTGATTTCCACTTGAAACTCTCCCTTTTCTCTCTTGTTCTCACTTTGGCCAAACCATAATCAGATTTAGGGGGAGGAAATGAGCTTAATAATGAACCAAAATATCTCATCTACCACATTTAATGAGGAGCCAAATGTCAAGTGCCTACTTAGTCTTGCATTTTCCCTTTTAATTAACTTAATGACAATTGAAATTAATTTCAAAAGTCAAGATCCTCTCCATTAGTAGCTTAACACTTGGAAAGCTCTAATTACCACCCATTAAAGGCTTGACAAGTGGCAACTTGTAGGCCAAGTAAAGTGCAAGACTCCGATTAACACTTTATCGGTGCACTTTTACTCTGGGTTTAATTTCTTTTGTATAATTACAGTGCTCTGGCCCCTGTAATTATTTTTTGTCAGATCCATAAATTATTCTCCTCATTTTTATCTTCCCAAATTGCCCTCTTTGTCTCGATTTTAGTTTCCTAATAATTAAATAAAAAGGAAAACTAATTTCCTTTCCTTTGGTATTTTTCCTCTTTTCAAAGGAATTGGGAAAAATCTCGGATACTTGATGGTCTTCTTTTAATTCCATGATCTCTTATAATTCCTTGGGATATCATAGGAATTTTTTTTGGATTTTATTCTCCTTAAAAATATTTATTTGGAATTTTCCAAATAAAGGACCTTAAATTAGCTTAAATCGCCCTTAAATTCCCTTGTAATTTCTCTAAGGGCAAATTGGTCATAAAACCAATTTTATAATCCCATATGATTCTCAAGGAACATTGTCCTTATTTTTCCTTAATTTTCTGAGACTCGGAATTATTTTTCCATGATTATTCTTGACCAATTTTCCTTAATTAGTCAAACTTTTCATCATTGGCCTGGAAAATTATAATAATTATTTTCCACCAAAATTCTTCTATTTCTCCTTGTCATTTTTGGCCTTTAAATATTTAGGGATATTCTTATTCCTAATTATCGTACTACCGGATGTGACAAATGTTATGTTATGTGATGTTGCCTCCATGCAATTTATGCCTTGGCTTATGCTATGTTGAGTGCTATGAATGTTATGATGATATGTCCTTGCCGTAGCATGAATATAAAGTTAAAGTAACTATGCATGTAGCTTGATTTACAATGCATTATGTGACCTTGATAATGTATGCAATTGCTACTAAGATTTCCTAAGAATCTTACCCCAATATTTAAACAAACCCTAGGACCTCCAACAACCAAGGACAAAGGAAAGGAGTTGGTTCTTACTTGAAGAGGTAGTAATCCATAGTGACTTTATATGGCTTTGAACCTTTCTATTTTGGAAGAATGTAATATTAGGCATATTTTAAGTTTCCAATTGCATGATTAAGGTTAGAAGTATACAAGCATGATTAGAATAGTCCAAGCATGTTAGAGATAGCTAGTATAGCTAATAAGAGTATATTATGATGTTAAATGGTCAATTAAGTTCAGTTACCCTTCTAAAGGGGGTAAAAAGTCAACTAAGATGGATCAAAGTTTAACCAATAACCATTTGAGTAAACTAGTGAGTTAGGTTATGAAATTTGGCAACCAAAGAGATCTAATTTTTCTCTTTAAAATGAGGGGTAGCTTGACCGATTCCGATAATTGAGTAGAAAGTGCCTGTCCAAAGTTAAGAAAAAATAAAGTAAAAATTAGAAAATGACCAAATGAACAGTACTTTTTCAAGGAAAACTGAGCTTAAATTTCAAGGCAATCAATCTAGAAACTATTTTTTCTCAAAATTTTATCTAAAGAGCTTTTCATAGAACTCAGAATCACTAAATTTTGATTTTTCTACAGTTAGTTATGAATTGTCAAAGTTTGTCACATTTTAGGGTGACAATGAATAGTAACACGTAAATGAAAATTTTCAAACTTGATTTTTCATCACTTGTAGTCTTCAAAAGTGATTCCAAATGCTTCTACAAGGAAAGTTAATTGGTATAAACATAAGGTGTTACACAAGTAAATTCATGTGAAAAGTAAGAGGTAAAGGAAAGGGATGACCTAGCCTTAAGAAGGTGGTATGGGTTCTTCGTAGAGCTTGAGGAGATGACTGTTGCACTGGAACATTTTTCCCGTGGCCTCCTCCTTTAGCTCTATCATCCCGAAGTCGTGTACTTTCATGACAGTGTAGGGTCCATCCCGGCTTGTCTTGAATTTTTCCTTCTTGAATTTAAATCGAGCTTGGTACCTTCCTTAAACTTCTTCCTCAAGATGTTGGCATCATGGACAAGCTTGGTTTTCTGCTTGTAAATGTCAGAGCTATGGTAGGCATCTAACTGTATTTTTTCAAGTTTTGTAATTTGAAGGAGTTGGTTCAGGCCAGCTTCCTCCAAATCGATATTGCAGCTCTTAACCACCCAGTATGATCTATGCTTCAGCTCCACCGGAATGTGACAGGACTTCGCATAAATGATCTAGTACGGGGACATTCCTATTGGCATCTTGTAGGTAGTGCAGTAGGCCCACAATACATCATCTAGTCTCAAGCTCCAATCTCTGTTAGAGGGTTTGACAATACGTTCAAGGATGCATTTAATCTCTCGATTTGACACCTCAACTAGGTCATTGGTTTGAGGGTGGTATAGGGTGGACACTTTGTGGGAAACTCCATATTTAGCTAACAAGTTAGTGAGCAACTTGTTACAGAAGTGGGTTCCCTGATCACTGATTAACACCTTGGGTACTCCAAATCTACTGAAGATGGTAGACTTCAGAAATTTAGAAACCATAGGTGCATCATCTTTTCCTGTGGGGATGGCTTTTACCTATGTAGAGAGGTAATCTACAGCTAGGAGGATGGAGATATAACCATGAGAAGTGGAAAGGAGCCCATAAAATCTATCCCCTAAGCATCAAAGATCTCATAGAGCAAGATGGGTTGCTGTGGCGTTTCATTCCTTCTGCTAACCCCCCAAATTGTTGGCATTTATCACATGCCTTACTATAAGTAAATGCATCTCTAAACAGGGTGGGCCAGTAAAAACCTGCATCTAACACCTTCATAGCTATTTTTCTAGCACTAAAGTGCCCCCCACATAAGGTATGATGGCAAGCTTCTAGAATGGCTCCAGCCTCTACTTTAAGAATGCACTGTCTAATCACTTAGTCAGAACATAATCTCCATAAATACGGTAGATCCCAAATACAGTGGGAGGCTTTACTCTTAAGCTTTTGAGCTTAAAAAGTAGTCAGGTGAGAGGGGATTAGACCAATAGCAAGATAGTTAACTAAGTGAGCAAACCATATTTGAGAAACAGACAATGCATATAACGATTGGTCAGGGAGAATCACAGATAATATAAGAATCTAATACTCCTCTCATCTCTAGTGGTAGCCTGCTCAAGTGATCTACTACACGGTTGACATTGACGGCTCTATCTTTTACTTCCACATAAAATTCTTAAAGCAGTAATATCTACCTTAAGAGCCTCGACTTCGATTGAGGCTTGTGGAAGAGATATTTCACTGCTGCGTGATCTGTAAACACAACCACCTTGGAATTTATGAGATAGGGTCTAAACTTATCAAGCACAAAAACAATTGTAAACAATTCCTTCTCAGTAGTGGTGTAGTTTCTTTAAGTTGCATCTAAAATTTTAGAAGCATAGGCAATTACTTTAGAAACAGAATTCTCCCTTTGACCCAACATTACCCCCACACTCAAGTTAGAAGCAACACAAGAAATTTTAAAAGGAAAATCCTAGTTGAGAGAGGTCAAAATAGGAGGAGTAACTAGCTTATTCCTCAATACATCAAAAGCAAGCTCACATGCATGGTCAAATTGAAAATCAATATCTTTTTGTAGCAGTTTGGAAAGAGGTAGAGCAGTTTTACTAAAATCCTTGATGAACCTTCTATAGAACCCCACATGTCACATCTCAATTTTTAGGCCTAAGAGTCCTAGAAGTAGCTTAAAGAAGGTAGGCTACTAAGCCCCTTTTAAGCAAAAGTTCTAAAGATGATAAAGAAAGTCAAAGCAATTTCAGGGACTCAACTACAAAGTAAAAGTTTTCAAGGGCTCAAGTATAATCAAGACTAAAGGCTCTAGTAAACTCTCAAGGGCCTAGAAAGAGAAAAGAAAGTAGAAACAGGCCAAGGATTAAGTTAGAAATCTCAAAGAGATGGTTGTATGAAGTTGTCCAAGTAGGGACTAAACTGTAAATTAAGAAAGTTACGGCCAATAAGGGAAAAATGGAAAGTATAGAGAAAATTCTAAGAAAATCCCAAAAAATAGGAAATAATATTCTAATATTCTTTTGTGAAGAGAAATGATGAAAATACCCTTAATGCAGCATAAATAGAATTTATGAGATTATGACTGGTAAAAAGTATATCGTTTGAGGTAATTATTTAAAATAGCAAGAGACCTAAAAAATGTACGCAAAAATAAAGTTAAATGGTTGAAAGGTTATACCAATTTATAAAATTAGTCCTATAACTAAAAGGCCAGTGGAATGACTTTAATAAATTAAAGAGCCGATTATGCTGATAAAAGGGTATTTTAGTAAATGATTTTTATGCAAGGCTTAAAGGAAGTGTTATGGCCTGAGAAAATTCATAGATTTTCTCTAAGGGTGGAAGGAATTTTTGGGATAGACAGAATAATTTTTAGAACTCCAGAAAGCCAGAAAGAAACCCCAAAAAATGAGAGCCAAGTAAATCAAGGAAAATATCTAAGGATAAGACAAAAGTCATGTTGGCTCATTAATGCATCATGTAAGGCAATCATGAAACATGTGAAGGCATTAAATAGGAGAGAAGGGTAGTGGAATGAGACAAAACTGATGTGACAAATATATCAGTGCTTTAGGAGATCGGAATTGAGAAAGGGGACTGGAAAAGTACCTTGATAAAGTGTAAAGGTACACTTGTTTTTTACTTGGCCTATATTGTGCCACTTGTCAAGCTAGGAATGGAGAGGATTTTGACTTCTAAAATCCATTTATTTTTTATTTACGTAAAGGGAAGAGAAAATGCAAGAAGAAATCCTAGCTTGACACATCATCATCGTAATTTCCTTGAACTTGGATGGCAATTAGTTAATGTTTGGCTTATAAATAGCCACCAAGCTCCCTTCATTTTTGACCAAATTGAAGAACACTAGGGCAAACTCTTGCCATTTAGATTCTTGAAGAACAACCGAGAGAAAGTTACCTTTTTTGATCAACCAAGCTTAGATTTGAGGTTAGTAGGTTGTTCTATGTTGTTCCTTGCCTTGATTCCTTGGCTTATATAGTTGAAAAGTTTTGTTTCCCTTAGGGTTTAGTGCTGGCTGAAATGTATAATGTTAGGGAGTGAAAGTTTTGATATTTTATTTAGTTAAAATACTTTGATTCAAGGTTGTTTCAAGTGGTTTTAAGTTGTTATTGAAAATATTTCATGCTTGGTTCACTAGGAGATGGTTCGGCCAAGATGAGAACTATAACCTAGGATGTGATTTTGATGATTCTAAGGCTGCAAATGGGTTTAAAGTGGAAAATGGTGTAGGATAAACCTAAAGAATAAGTATTGGAAGAATTGGAATTAAAGTTGGAATTTTTGGATTTCATGACTTGCTTTTCAGCCAAAACTAGTTCTTAGGGAAGAAGTTGGATTTTCATAAATTTAAGTGGATGTTTGGATTCTTTGGGAAAAATTGTGTAGGATTAGCCTAAGAGAATTGTAATTTAGAGAATGAAAATTGTATTTTATTGATACTTCGATTGGGTATTTATATACAATAAAGGAGCCTAGGTATTAATGGCTCATTAATATGAAATCATCTCATATCATATCCTATATACTAATTACAGGATATTTACATATCCTATAATATCTCTACACTCCCCCTCAAGTTGGAGCATAGATGTCAATCATGCCCAACTTGTTACAAAGATATTCAACTTGAACCCTATTGAGAGCTTTGGTGAGAAGATCACCCAACTGGTCGCTGGATTTGACATGTCCTGTAGAGATGAAGTTTTCCTTGAGCTTGTCTCGGACGAAATGACAGTCAATCTCAATATGTTTCGTTCATTCATGAAAGACCGAATTCAAAGCTGTGTAGGGCTGCTTTATTATCACACCACAGCTTTGTTGGTAACGAGGTTTTAAGACCAACCTCTTTTAGTAGCTGGTATATCCAAACTATCTCACATACAGATTGCGCCATGGCTCTGTATTCCGCTTCTGCACTCGATCGTGACACCACATTTTGTTTCTTGCTTTTCCAGGACACCAAATTGCCTCCTATAAAAACACAGTATCCTGTAGTAGATCGTCTCGTGGCTTTTGACCCTCCATGATCAGCATCGCAAAAACATTCAATGTCTGTGTGACCATGATTCTTATACAATATCCCACGACCCGGGGATCCCTTCAGGTAGTGTAACACATGCTCTAAGGCTTCCCATTGTCGGACAGTTGGCGCAACCATAAATTGGCTAAGGACACTTACTGGATAGGTGATATCAGGACGGGTCACTGTAAGGTAATTCAACTTCCCAATCAATCTCCTATACCTCTCTGGATTTTCAAATAGCTTGCTCTTAGCAGCGTCATCAGGATTTTCACATGGTATGCTACCATCAGCATCAAGCAGAGGATTATAGACCATAGGGAAGCTGGTCGGGGCAGCCCGTAGTTTCCTAGTTTCTTTTAGCAGATCAAGAACATACTTTCTCTGAGTCAATAAGATGCCTTTCTTGCTTCTCATGACTTCAATTCCCAAAAAATACTTCAATGAACCCAGATCCTTCATTTCGAAATGTGGATCTGGATCTGGAACAGGAGGTGTCTCAGAGTCAATTGAGGGATCGGCATCTAGACCTGGAACAGCATCAGACTCAGGGTGCATGATGCTTGCTGTAGGATCAGATGACGAAGCAGAGAATGGTGGAGCAGAATGTGGCGCAACAGTAGGAGTAGTTTCCTTCAAACGTCTGGTGTAGACCCAAGACAAAGGTGGTTGACCAGGTGCCAATACGGGAGCTAGTGCTGGTGGTGAGCTTGGATTAACAGAATAGACCAGAAAGGTATCCTCCTCCACCGGCGGAGAAGGTGAAGCGGAAGCATTAGATGCAAAGTAGGCACCAGATTCCTGAAAAGTGACATCGACTGAAACCAGATAACAATTTAGAGTAGGAGAAAAACATTGATAACCCTTTTGAACTCGAGAGTAGCCAAGAAAGACACATTGAAGAGACTTGGGGTCTAATTTGGAGACTGTGGGATGTACATCCCGAACAAAACAAACACAGCCAAAGATCTTAGGATCAATAGGGAACAAAGCTTTGGAAGGAAAGAGAGTGGTGTAGGAATGTTACCATCAAGGACAGAGGAGGGCATGCAATTAATAAGAAAGCAAGCTATGGAGACCGCATCTGCCCAGAATGGTTTTGGAACCTGCATTTGAAATAAAAGTGCACGGGCCACTTCTAATAAGTGACGATTTTTTCTTTCGGCAACACCATTCTGAGTCGGTGTTTCCACACAGGAGGATTGATGAAGAATGCCGTGTTGAAGCATAAAAGAGCGAAAGGATTCAGAAAAATATTCTTTAGCATTATCACTGCGCAAGGTGTGGACAAGCGTATTGAATTGAGTTTTAATTTCGGCAACAAAAGTACAAAAGTGAGAGAAAAGCTTAGAACAATTTTTCATTAAATATAACCAAGTGGTACGGGAATAATCATCAACAAATGTGACAGAATATTTAAAACCACCTTTGGACTCAACTGGACACGGACCCCAAATATCGGAGTGCACTAACTCAAAAGGGGACGAAGCCCGTTTATTGACTCTAGATACTAACGGTAGACGATGATGTTTAGCAAACTGACACGACTCACAATCTAAAGACGACAAATGCTAAAACTGAGGATAAACCTTTTTTAAAGAGGATAAAGATAAATGACCCAAATGACAATGTGCTTCAAATGGAGTGACACCACCAGTACAAGCCACCGCACAAAACCCCCGATCATCAAGGAAGTAATGCCCGCCAGATTTGTAGCCCCTACCAATAATCTTCTTCTTCAAAAGATCCTGTATCAAGCAATGGTTAGGAAAAAGTGAGACCCAACAATTTAATTGGCGAGTAAGCTTGCTAGGGGACAAAAGGTTAAAAGCAAGATTCGGGACATTGAGTACAGATTTTAAATAAATAGAAGGAGTAGGTTTAACAGTGCCAGATCCAAGGACACGAGAGTGGGAACCATCCACAATGGTGATGGCAGAAGGGTTGGCATAAGAATTATAGCTAGAGAAGAGATGACGGTTACCTGTCATGTGGTCAGTAGCACCAGAGTCTATGATCCATTTGGAGGAAGAAGAGACAAGGGCAGTAGCCTCATTACCTGGTGCACTAGCAGCACTCACCGGGGGATTTGTAGACTTCAATTGAGCATACTCGGTAGCTGAGATAGTAAACATGTCATTGGCCGTTGTGGCCACATGGGCAGAGTTCTGTCGTTGTTGTTTATTTTGCAGCTTACGACATGTGCGTTTAGTATGTCCCGGTTCCTTACAATAGTAACATATCACTTCCTTGGGCTCCTGATTACCACCTCCTGGTTTCGGACCACTACGACTAGGGAGCCCTCGATTGTCATTTTGGCCTCGACTGAGTAATGCACTAGTAGGTGTAGTGGGAGCTGAGGAAGGGTTTTGTTCAGTTCTCAGTACACGAGAGAAAGCTTCTTCAAGAGAGGGGATTTCAGCTCCAGACAAAATTTGCGATCGAGCAGCCACATATTGAGACGGCAGTGCAGTCAGAAAACTCATGGTGGCCATCCGCTCGCGGTGAGACACATTAACTTTCCTGTCATCAGAAATAGGCATAAGAACATTGAGCTCTTCATAGGTGCTTTTAAAATCCATAAAGAAGCTTGTGAGGGAACGGTCAACTGGCATCTCGGATCGATAGAACGATCTGCAGACCTCGTAAATACGAGAGATGTTGTTCTTTCCTGAGTATAAGAGGGCCAAATAATCCATTAGCTCTTTAACAAATTCACAATGAGTAATAGAAGGCATGATCTCACTGTCAATAGAGTTACGAAGTTGTAACAGAAGCCGTGCATCATCTCTTAACCATGACTTGCCAGAGGCATCCTTTTCATCAGGAGGATTGTCAGTCAAGTGATCTTCCTTCTCAATACTCCGAAAATAAATACGAATAGTCTTACTCCAATCCAGGTAATTTTTCCAAGTTAGTTTGTGTTCAGTAATCTTAGTGACTACTGGAACCACCTCAGGAACAACAGATTTGTTATCACCCATTAGGATAATAATTATCACAGCAACACTAATCAGTCAAATGGATCACACTAGGGACCACAAAATAAAAAGTAGATCAGAATTCCACAAACCAGAGCACCAACGCTTTCTCAGGAAGCCAAAAAATTGCTTTAAATCACAACAAACAGTGGGACCCATGAAGTAGAAGTAGCAGGGATGGGTCGGGGGACAACAGATGACACCGGAAACTGAGAGAGGACGCCGGAAAATGACAGACGATGCCGGAAAATGTTGCAAAATGCGACGGTGCGTGAACACTGCAGGGACGGGGTGACGGCGCGTGAAGGCCACGCGCTGCTCGGACGGCGATGAGACTCCGGTGGTTGGCCAATCTGAACCCTGCGACCTCCCCTGACCGGCGCGTGTGCACTGTAGAGGGTGGGAGAACGGACCTCTGGTAGCGTGTGAACAGTGCACGGATGCTGGTGAACAGTGCACGGACGCTGGCGGCCAGGAAAAAAATTTCTTCTAACCCTAGTAAATTTGCTCTGATGCCATGTAATTTAGAGAATGAAAATTGTATTTTATTGATACTTCGATTGGGTATTTATATACAATAGAGGAGCCTAGGTATTAATGGCTCATTAATATGAAATCATATCATATCATATCCTATATACTAATTACAGGATATTTACATATCTTATAATATCTCCTATAATATCTCTACAAGAATAATCTTTACAAAGCTAGAACATTAATCTAAAAATTAAGAGAAAAGGGTTAAGTTCAAGAGAGTTAGTCTTGAACCTTGTGTAGTGTCTTGGTCCTAATGAATTGTATTATAAATGTGACTATGTTTAGGACCTTGGAACATCCAAGAGGATGTTTGGTGATGTTGACTGAATGCCCACATGGTTGGAAAGTTAAGGGAGTCAAAGGAAAAGTAAGAGGAAAGATTGAAGTCCAAGGTAGTGAACTTACCTTTTATGTGCTTGATGTGGTATGCTTATGTGTTGGTTTGTTTTGTTAATGTTTGTATGATGTTGTGACATGATGATTGTTGCTGGAAATACTATTTTTAATATGTTTTCATGGCCATGCATTTTTATACCAAGCATAAAGCTTGATTGCATGTCACTAGTTAACTTAAGTTTATGAAAAACTACATACCATACACTAGCATCCATGTCGTGCATGTATGTGGTAATATTTGCTACTGAGATTCTCCCAAATCTCACCCCCTCCCTAACCAACCATTTAGGTCAATCAATGATAGGCAATAATGGCATGAGAAGCAAGGAGAAGAAGGTGGAGAATTATTGATTTTAATGAATGAATTTAATGTTCAATGTATAATTCTCCTACATTGTAAATTATGTTTATGAATGCCATCAATGCAATGTATATGATTAGAATATTTACATCATGAATGAAAGTTTTTGAGCATGAATGGGAAAGAGTAAGCCCAAGTTTTACATGCCAAAGAAATAAAAAGAATTAAAGCAAAAGTTAGTCAAGGGATAAAACGTTGGTCTTGGAGTAGTTAGTTTTGAGCTTCAGTTTGACCTATCAAATGAATGAGTTATGCCACAAAATTTGGTAGACTTATAGTATACATCTCAAGCTTTAAAATGAGGACGGAGATACGAATTTCTAAAGTTGAGACACAGAATTTAGAAGTTTCAGATTTTACCAAATGAATAGTATCCTTTATCCAATAAACTGTATGAATTGGGTAAGAATAAATCTAATTGGATATTTTTTCCTTAAAGAGCATTAGAAGAAATTTCTGTAGAATTTTGGAACACCTCCATATGATTTTTTTAGAATTAGTTATGATTTTTTAAATTTGGACCTGTAATCTGAAAAATTGTACAGTGAACAGTAAATTTCTAAAAATTAACGTCTAGGTTGAAATTTTTAAGCTTAGGGCCATCCAAAGTGGTCCAAAATGGCTCTAAATAGATGCTAAAGTATTATATAAGTAAGGTCTGACATTTTTGGTATCAGAATAGAGGTTCTAGGATAAGAAAAAGAGAATTGTCTGCAAGGATTTAGAAAAGTCCAGTTCAGATCAGAGCTAGTAATGGAATACTAGCTAAGGTCCAACTAAGGTTATGGATTGGAGGTAAATGCTCTAGGAAAAATAAGTATTGAGGATTACTAAGAGGTGATGTTTGAGTCTTCAATCAGATAAGAAATCATACAGTAAGGAAGGTAGCCACTGATTAAAGATAAAAAAACTTCCCTTGTAGAGAAAGAAAGGATAATGGCTCATAAGTTGGATAGAGGTATAAGGCTAAACCCTAGCAGAAAGGGGTCAAGTGGCAACCTAAGTTAGATATAGTTAGTGTAGTCTTGATATAAGGTTAAGGCAACACAATCAAAATAGCTATCTTCAATTCCTAAATGGATATAAAAAGCTAAAAAGAGCTAAAGATAGCTTTCTGCCGCCAATGATCCCTAAGGATAGGGGAAACTAAAGTGCTAATGGCCTTGAGATGTAAGCTAGGCCCTTCCTCAATTGGCTAAAAGGAAGTAGCTGACCTAGTTGGGGATCACAGTGAGGCTAGGACATGGAAGTCCTTTAGGTAGCAGGCAATGCTACGATGAACGAATCTAGGTAAGACTAGCAGAGGTTAAGAGAAAGTACGTTTCATCACGATGAACCAAGGAAATTGATGGCGATAAACCAATACAAAAGTGATTACCAGAGGAAGTAGCGACTTTTATCACAACGCACAAGAATTCTGGTCGTGACGAATAGAGACAGTGACTCTCAGATGTTGAGGTGGTATCTCGACAAAACTTGATAGACTATAAGGGCACTGAGAGTAAGACTGGTCGAGATCAAAGAGAGAGTGGTAGCCACTATTTAAAAGCTATTAGATTTCCCCTCAAGAGGAAGAGTAATGATAAGGAGTTAAACAAGATAGTTAGGGATAGAGTCTGTATACCATTAAGAGGGTGTAGTGGCCACCTAAGTTAGACCTTACAACTTCATTAGAGTTAGGGCACTATAATAGATAGCTATCTTAAGTCCTGGAATAGATAGATAGGAACTGTGAGATAGAAAACTCAGGATGGAGAGCCCTAGTGGAATTCTCAAGGATCAAAAAAAAGAGAAAGAGATGAGAAAGAGACAAATAGCTGTGTAGGGAACTAGCTTAATGAGGTTGGCATGTTCCTGATAATGTTAAGAGATATTCAGTCACTTGAGGTTAGGTTGAGAGGCACCCTTCACAAGGGATATAGTCTTGGCTATGAGTCTTCCAAGAGAAATTGGGAGATTTGTCCTCCGAGTCAGAATTGACACTGCTCTAGATGAAGCAAGATACCTTGTCTGAGTAGGAGAGGAGAGCAGTCGAGGCAAGGCAAGCAAAGTTGACTTCACTCCAATAAAAGCATGACTAGCTAAGAATAGAGCTAGGGTCAAATGTCCCTGAGCTTAACAGAGAAGGGCAAGTAAAATGAAGAGAACCTCTTAAGTCCTCTCCCTATGACTTCCAGAATCAATTGTGAACAGGATGAAAGGCTCCTCTTTTAGGGATAAGATGTCTGGTTGACACGCTATAGACATACCAACCAGTAAGAGCTTATACTCCTTGCATTGGAATGCCAGGCATTATACATGTTAGAGTATACTCATACTGGAAAGAGAAGTCGTATAAGTCATTTCCCTGTACTGTTTTAAAGTAGCTAAGAATGGTAAGAGCAGTTAGAGGAGTAAGAGAACTCTTACGGCAGATTGGCTTAGGCACCTAAAGAAGCAGATAGGTGGCTTGGAGAATTAAATGAGGTCTAAGTGAATGATATTGGCTATTGAAATAGTCTTAGGGAATGATCAGTCAAGTTGCCAACTAAGTAGAGGTGACTTATTTTATTACTTAACCCTATGGTCAGAGTCTCCCAAAGATCTTAAAATGGCTTAAAGTGATGATGGTATTCTAGGATCATTATGGATCCTAAAGAGGCTTACAATATAGCGCAGTAGCTCCAGAGGTCGCAGTAGACTAAGCCTAAAAGAAGTGGTTGAGCCATAAAAGTAAGAGTATAGTATTTCTTTGGGAAGATGAAAACCAGGGACAAGTTTAAGATACAAAAACCTCCTTCAGTGGTAAACCTGTACGAAGAGAGTAACCATGACTTCCTTCTAGATAACCTTATCATTGATTAGGCTAAGCTCAATTTTCTTCTGATTAAAAGAGGAAAGCCACAGTTAGAAAATTAGAGCTATAAGAACTGAACGAGAGGTATTTAGGCTAGCTCTAGATATAGAAAGAACCCCTTGTGATACAGTGACAGACTAAGTATTGACAAGCAGATCCCTTAGAAGCGGCTAGAGTCAGGAATGTAAGCTGGAAAGACCTGACTAAAGGTAGAACAAGAAGGGTCAAGACAGTAAAGTACTAGGGTTTAAGCCTATCAGTATCCGTTCCTCAGATTCCCATCAGTACTGTTCAGTTAAGCGTGCTTGGCAAGAGTAGCCCAAGGAAGGATGACCCTGGGAAGTAATGTAAGAGAGTGTAAAGGCCAAAGATGCTAGCCATTTTTGGTAAGAGTGCACTAAGTCTAGCATGATAGAAGACAAAGTTAAGGTAAGCAAAGATAGTTCAAAGTTGAAAAAAGGATTAAGTAAGATCTATGAAGATAATATCAAAAGCACCTCATCAAATGACTCCAAAACGAGATGGCGGAGTTAAAGAAACAAATAGGGGAGCTGTAAAAAGGAGACTCATTAGACCTAGTATACCTCCTTAAGGTGCTCTAGTAGTCTTCATTAAGAAGAAGGATGGTAGTCTAAGGTTGAGCATAGACTACTTGGAGTTGAATAAGGTAACAGTAAAGAATAAGTATCCCACACCGTGGATTGATAGTTTAGGAGGCTAGCTAGTTGGAGCTATGGTACTCTGTAAGATCGATTTACGATCAGGATACCACTAGCTGAGGATAAAGGTTGAGGACATTCTGACTATTGCTTTTAGGACCCGTTACGGACAATATGAATTCTTAATGATGCCGTTGGTTAATGAGTGCCCCTGCTACTTTCATGGATTATATGAACTAGATTTTTGCCTGTACTTAGGTCGGTTTGTCATAGTCTTTATTGACAATATCCTTGTGTACTCTAAATCTTGAGAGGAACATAAGTGATATTTAAGGACTGTTCTAAGTACACTAAAGGAGAAACAGCTTAATGTCAATATGAGTAAATATGAGTTTTAGTTAGATGAAGTTAGATTCCTAAGCCACGTAATTAAGTAAGAAGGTGTAGCCGTGGATCTCAGTAAAGTTGAAGTAGTACTTAACTGGGAACAGCTTATGATGGTAATAGAGATAAGAAGTTTCTTAAGACTGATAGGTTACTATAAGAGATCTTAAGAGTCTTAAGTACCTGCAAGATCAAAAAGAGCTGAATATGAAGCAGAAAGGATGAATTGAATTACTCAAAGACTATGACTACTAGATCAAGTATTATCCGGGAAGCGCCAATGGAGTGGCTGATGCCTTGAGCAGGAAGGTAATGCAGGTGGCAACCCTGATGATTAAAGAGGGTGAATTGTTAAAAGATATAAAAGATTAGGGTCCTATCTACCAGATACAGTTGACATATGATATAATAGAAGAAGCAGGAACGGAGGTCTTGTTGACCAATCGAATTAAGAGAGCTCAAGGAAGGGACGAGTTAGCAAGGACCCTTCGAGCTAAGGTATTAGACCATAAAACAAGAGATTTTGAAATCTTGAGTAAGAGAATATTAAACTATAGAAAGGAGCCTATGTCCCTCCAGTAAATGGTTTCAGGAACCAAATTCTAGATGAGGCATATAAGAGTAAGTATATGATTCATCCAGAAATGACTAAGATGTACCAAGACCTTAAGCAGAGGTTTTGGTGGCCCGATATGAGACAAGATGTCACCCAATATATGATAAGATGCCTCACATGCTAGAAAATAAGGATGGAGCATCAGAAATCGTTAGGATTTCCATAAACCCAGATCTCCCTGAGTGGAAATGAGATAGCATTTCCATGGGTTCTATTGTAGGATTACCTCACACATCATCAGGTTATGAGGCGACGTGGGTCATAGTTGATCAATTGACAAGTTGACCCATTTCCTGATTATTAAAGTAAAAATATTTGCTAGAGAGATTAGCAAGGTTATACGTTAAGGAGATCATTAGACTTCATGGGGTATCAAAAGGCATCGTGTTGGATAGAGACCCAAAGTTTACACCCAAATTCTGGGAGAAAAAAAGATGCAAGAAGCCACAAGAACCTAGTTGAGTCTTAGTGTGGGCTTATTACCGCAACCAGAAGGGCAAAAAAGTGAATGATCTAAACCCTAGAAGACACGTTGAGGGCATATGTTTTGGATTTTAAAGAAAACTAGAATGAGCACCTGCCACAAGCAGAGTTTGCTCATAGTAGTAGCTATCATTTCAGCCTTTAAATAGTCCCGTTCGAAGTTCTACACGGGAGAAAGTATAGATCCCTGATTTGCTGGACAGAACTTGGAGAAAGAAAAGTTTAAGGTCCAAACATAATCGACTGAGCCTCTGAGCAAATACAACTAGTTAAGCAAAAGTTGCTTACGGCTCAGAGTAGACAGAAAGGTTACGTCGATAGTAGGCAGAAACCATTAAAGTGAAAAAGTTGATACTAAAGTACGTAGGACCGTTTGAGGTTTTGGAGCTATAAGCCCTGATTAGGATATATTCAGGTATACTAAATAGGGAGAAAGAAAGAGACATTCTCCTCAAGTAACCTCTCAGAGATAGTCAGACTAGAGGTTTAGCCTTGAAATTTCAAGGACGAAATTTTTAAAAGAGGGGGAGAATTGTCACATCTCAATTTTTAAACCTAAGAGCCCTAGAAGTAGCCTAAAGAAGATAGGCTACTGATAGAACCCAATCTTTATATGGTTTTCTCAAGTGTTTTCTAATGTTTGCAATAATTTTACCCTCATTATGCGTGCATTTATATCCATTTGATTACATTGAGTCATGCATTCTATTTTGCTGTTTAAGGGATAAAAAAGGGTCATATTTCTCTTCTAAATTTTAATTGCCTTGATCTGTAATCAGTTGGTCTTTACAAAGCTCTTTGTTGTGATTTTGAGGCAATTGGAGAAGGACCCAAGAGTTATGATAGAGCATGGATGGAGCCAAAATGTTACAAGGACCAAGACACAAAAGTTAGGAGTGTTCTGCCTCCCCAGGTCGTGACATGGAATACTTAGGTCACAACCTGGATGCTATTTTACTGAAGCCACGCGTTTTGGATCTAAGTAAAGATGCAAGCTCTCTGTCTTCCCAGGTCATGACAAGAAGCCTCTCAGGTCGCAACCTGACTCCCCTGAGTCGCGACCTTACATTCCTAAGGTCGCGACCTGAGTGCGTTAAGTGAAGCTGTGCATTTTAGAATAGGTTTCTAAGCTTCTATACCTAAGAAGGGCAACCACCACGGAAAAAAAAAACTCTTCCATTCTGCAGATTTGCACAAGGTTGAGCCACCATAATTTCCTCTTTAGTCTCCATTGATCCTACACCCAAAACCTCCATTTTTCTTCATTTCTTCATCATTTTCTGTATTTCTAAACCAATCAAACCACTCCAACACCCTTCTTCTCCATTTTTTCAACCTTATTTTTAGCTTTAACCATGGCTATTCATTCCTGGAGCGATTGCGATTGGTTTAAAGGCATACGAAGCTAAACCCTTAGCCTCTTGGTGATGGAAGACAAAGCTTGAGCTCAAGGACTTAATTGGGGAGTTTTCTTTCTATAGTCTAAATCATTGTTTAATGCTGTGTTGAATTTTTCTAGATTTAGGAACTTTCTATGCTTGTATCAAACTTGGTTTATGATTGTAAATCTTGTGTTTAGACTATTTTATTGTATATGGATTGGATGATGTTAATGTTGATTAATCTATTTTAATATTTCAGTTTGAATCCTTGTGTTCAGTTTGATTATCAGTCATAATTGTTCATTAATCTGAGTGCTTGGTATTCTGTGGCTATCGATTGACATTCAGAGGGCATTTGCATCATTCATTCATTTAGCTCTCAGTGGTTTTCAGTAGTGTCTTAAAAGGTATTAATTAACTTTGATTAAAGTGAGTTTTCATTAATTATGACATTAGACCCAAGTGATTACTTAGGGTTTTCTTCAGACTTAGAGATTTTCCAAACTCTCAATCATTCTAAAGAGCGGTGATAGCTGAGCTTTCATCATCAAGAGACTATTTAATCATAATTCCCTTTTAATCCAAAACATTTCTTCATTCATTCAAAATACCAAAAATAGTTAATTTTCTACACTTTGCATTTGTTGCACCACTTTTAAAACAACTAAAACCCTCTTTTCACAATGTTTTTGAAAACCAATTTAGACTAGGATTTCCAATAACAAGGTCCTTGAGAAGAACGACTGGTTGTATCTTATACTACATTTTATTTGGTGCAACTCTCTTTCTTGATGATCCAGAAGGTGACAGTCCAGCACATTGATCAATAGTGCCATTGCCAGGGAGCTATTGAATTGGTTCCCTGGTAATTGGTTTCTTCACCATTGGGATTTGGGTCGATTCTCGTAGAGTTTTAGTTTTTGAACTTAAACCTTGCATTTTGTCACATCCAGTAATATGACAATTGGGAATAAAGGTATTCCTAAATATTTAAAGGCCAAAAATGAAGAGGAGAAATAGAAGAGTTTTGCTGGAAAATAATTATTATAATTTCCAGGCCAATTATGAAAAGTTTGACTAATTAAGGAAAATTGGTCAAGAATAATTATGGAAAAATATTTCCAAGCCTTAAAAAATTAAGAAAAAATAAGGATAATGTTCCTTGAGAATTATATGAGATTATAAAATTGGTTTTATGACCAATTTGCCCTTAGAGAAATTATAAAGGAATTTAAAGGCAATTTAAGCTAATTTAAGGTCTTTATTTGGAAAATTCCAAATAAATATATTTAAGAAGAATAAAATCCCAAGAAAATTTCCATGATATTCCAAGGAATTATAAGAGATTATGGAATTAAAAGAAGACCCTCAAGTATCTAGGATTTTTCCCAATTCTTTTGAAAAGTGGAAAAATCAATAAAGAGAAGGAAATTAATTTTCTTTTTTATTTAATTATTGGGGAATTAATTTTGAGACAAAGAGGGCAAATTGGAAAGATAAAAATGAGGAGAATAATTTATGGATCTGACAAAAAATAATTACAGGGGCCAGAGTACTGTAATTATAGAAAAGAAGTTAAACCCGGAGTAAAAGTGCACCGATAAAGCAAGAAGTAGAGTCTTGCACTTTACTTGGCCTACAAGTTGCCACTTGTCAAGCCTTTAATGGATGGTAATTAGAGCTTTCCAAGTGCAAGCTACCAATGGAGAGGATCTTGACTTTGAAATTTAATTACATTATGATTTAAGTTAATTAAGAGAGAGGATTAAGACTAAGTAGGCTTATGACACTTGGCTTCTCATTAATGTGGGTAGATGGGATATTTTGTGAGCATTAATGAGCTCATCCTTCCCATTTTTCTAATCAAAGTTTCAGCCAAGGAGAGTTAGAGAGGAAAAAGGAAGAGCTTCAAAGGAAAACCAAGAGAAAGGCATCAACTTTGGTCATTCAATCAAGGATTCAAGGTGAGTTCTTAGTTCTAGATGTGTTCTTGCCTTGTTTTCCTTCTCTTTTATGGTTAAAAAATCTGTCCCCTCTCTCTTTATTGGTTGGATGAACTGAATAATAAAAGGGGAAGGGAGTTTTGTTCATCACACTTGCTAAGACACAACAACACAAGTTAGATCCTAGTGTTTGCAAATGATTATAGTTGGTTTTGAAGCATTTTTCATGGTTATTTCCTTGAGTGTTATTTTCGACTAAAGCAAGATCTGAATCCTAGGATATGTTTTTCAAAGTTTTGAGGCTTCCATTGTGTACAAAATGAAAAATGGTGTAGGGTAAACCTAAAGAACAAGTGTTGGAAGCCATAGAAGCAAAGTTGCAATTTTTGAGTTTTAAACCCTAAGGGTTCGGCCAAACTAAAAATGAAGGAAGGAAATTTATTTTTTTAAATCCAAGTAGATATTTGGAATCTACATGAAAAATCATGTAGGGTTGAATCAAGAAGTGATTTTTAGGGTTTATGGAAACCAACTCAAAAAATCCAAGAACAAAGATGGAAGCTTTAAGGGGTTTAGGAGTTACTTGAGTTATGATAGTGATTTTATGAGGAATGGTTGATGATTCTTGCTACCCTTTTTGTGGATTGCCATGTTAGGGTTTGGCACTTGTGGAAGCAAGAAGGAACAACAAGAAAACAAAAAGCATTGGATTAAGGTAGTGGGATCTAATTAGCCATTAATGTTAACTTTGCATTGTTATTTATGGCATGTATGCTTGCTATTATATGGTTGAACTATGATGTTGTGATATGGTTACTCCTTGCATTTGTTGCCATGGCCTTGCATGGTGAGGTTGCCTATTTATAAAAGATTAGTTCTCCTATGATAGCTAATGTTGAAATGCTTTCTAATGATGCATGTTAATGTTTGGTTGATTGATCTTGCTACTGGGATTTCTTAAAATCTCATCCCCCAAATATAATCTAATATTTTAGAGTCTGAAACTACTATGAGCAAGCTGCAGATTGGAGGCTAAAGTATGGTGTTTTGCCATAAAATTCGTGGACCCTTTTTGGTTATGTATATATTAAGCTAACAGTGCTGTAAACACACTGGCACTACCATGTTCACATGGCTTTTTGATTATGCTCCTGAATGCTTTTAATCACAAATTTTTGCATTATTATAGATAACATCCTAAGCTTTAAATGGATAGCTAATACATTAAAAATGGTCAAGTGTACGAGTTTTAATGATTTTTCAAAGTTAAAGGTCAGAATCTGAGAAAAAGGGTTTTTGGCAAATGGACAATGTTGTATTTCACAAAAACCTGATGCTTTTTCATAAGGAATTGGATCATGAGATTATTTTTCCTTGAAAGAGGACTTAAAGATATTTAAATAGAATTTTGAACCACCCCAATTGGATTTTTGTGAAATAAGTTATGAATTTTTGAAGTTAGGCCAAAAAAACTGGATTTTTACCCGATGAATAGTAAAAATCCGAAATTTAGCGTTTTTAAGGTGAAAATTGAGCCCAAGACCATCCAATGTGGTCTAAAGCAGTTTTAGATGAAACCTAAGTAGATATAATAGTAAGGTGTGACACATTTCATAGCATCAAAAGTTCTTGAGAAATAGAACCAAATATCTTGTTTTTCTACACAGTTGCATTTGCATCTTTTGCATAGCATTTTGCATTTTATTCTAGCTTGATCCTGAGTGTTTTAGCCAATTGCTTTAGATTTTGAACTCTGTGCATAGTTGTTCAGCATTTGGTTGAAGTACTTAGAATTTTTCTTCAAAGATTTTGCGAAAATAGCTCTCTGTGACCTTAAGTCGCAACCTAAGTGGTTGAGACGCGGCCTGACCTGTGGCTTCTCGCGACCTCAACCTGCTGTTATCCAGTGTTGCTCTCAGTCTGTTTAAGTCATGACCTGGGATTTTACAAGTCATGACCTCAACTTCTTTTTCTTTCAGGGTTGCTCTCTGTTCAATTAAGTCACGACCTGAAATTTTTCAAATCGCGACTTGATCTGGTTTTCCACTGAAAATCTTCCTGAGTGTCCAGACTTACTCTTTTTGCATAACTTTGCTTTCTGCACATACTTTGAGAGTGTATAGCACTTCATACACCTCAAACTCACTAAGCATTATTTGAAATCATTGAGTTTGCCTTAATTTTGAACTACACACTTGGTAAATACACAGTTTTGAACTTACATCTTTCTTGAAAACTCTATCTGTACTTGAATTCTTGAGTAATTATGCATGCCTAGAGCACGTAGAGGTAGGAGAGGTAGACCTACCACATCTTGTAGCCCACCTATTTTATGAGACCTAGCCCATTCATCTAGTGAGAGTGAAGAAGTAGAAGAAGAAATTATGGCTGAAGTACCTCCTCATGGTCTAAACGATGGGAATGGGAATGGTAACCATAATAGACCTAATAGTGGTGGTAATGAGGGGCAAGGAGAAAATAATAGCCAAAATAGGATTAATGAACAACCTAGGGGTAGAACCATTAAGGAATTAACTTAATCTGATGGGAACTTTAAACCTATGCCTGGTGCTTTTCTTACCTTCAATGCAGATTTTGAAATTAAAAGTCAATTGATTCACTCATTACCTAAGTTCCATGGTGTTGTAGGAGAAAACCCATACTTGCACCTCCGGACTCTTTATATGCAATGATTGTCCATGAAGCCAGTAGGAGCCAGTATTGATGATGTCATGTGGAAGGGTTTTCACTTATCTTTGGAAGGCAAAGCTAAAGAATGGTATATGAACCTGTCACTCTATGTGGACAATGCCTATGAGTGATGGACCAGTTTGAAGAAAGCATTCTTGGATAAATACTTTCCCTCCACAAAGGTTTCCCATAGAGTGCCACCCCTTATCATCCTCAAACCAATGGTCTGGTTGAAGCATCAAATCGAGAGATCAAATGCATCTTGGAGCGGATTGTCAAGCCCTCTAACAAAGACTGGAGTTTGCGACTAGATGATGCACTGTGAGCCTACCGCACCGCCCACAAGACCCCAATCGGTATGTCTCCGTATCGGATTATCTATGGTAAGGCCTGCCACCTTCTGGTAGAGCTAGAGCATTGATCATATTGGGCAGTAAAGAGCTGTAATACCGATTTGGAGGAGGCTGGCATGAACCGACTCCTTCAAATTCAAGAACTTGAAGAAATGCGGTTAGACGCCTACAACAGCTCAGACATCTACAAGCAGAAAACCAAGCTTGTCCATGATACCAACATCTTAAGAAAGAAGTTCAAGCAGGGTGACAAGGTGTTGAGGTATCAAGCTCGATTCAAATTCAAGAAGGGAAAGTTCAAGACGAGCTGGGATGGACCATACATTATGACGAAAGTGCATAACTTTGGGATGATAGAGCTTAAGGAGGAGGCCACAGGCAAAATGTTTCAATGCAATGGGCATCTCCTCAAGCTCTACGAAGAGCCCGCACCGCCTTCTTAAGGCTAGGTCGTCCCTTTCCTTTACTTCTACTGTTCACATGAACTTACTCGTGCTTAAATTACCTTGCTGTGACTTTTGGAAACTCTGAAAGGGATGCCCTCAGTAGAAGTAGTTTTAAATTCTGTTGTTTTATTTGTTTTCAATAATCTCCCTAGCCTTGAGTTTGATATGATTGTATTTGTGCTTTTGTTCTGTCACCACCACGCACATCTTTGCACTCTTGAGTTTACCCACCTTTGCGCTTAGCTCTTTCCCTCTCTCTAGAAGGGTGACGTGTTGTGCTTCAGTCTTGAATTGAACTTCACAACTTCCACCTTCATTGTTTCTATGTTTTAGCTTTGTGCTTTGGTGTGATTGTGTACCGTAATACAAACATTGCTTTGAGTGTATGGGGGAGGGAGTTCTTAATAGTTGGTTTTGTGTTTTGGGTGTTGGGTTTTGTAGTCCAGGAGTTTTGTTTTGAATTATTAAGAATTTGATGATGGATTGTTGAGTTGGGTTGTTATGGTAGGCATTTTGGTAAGTGATTTTGGTTTAGGGACTTAAATTTGAAGTTTTTCAGGGTCTAGAGTGTCAGAGCCTCTTTGTGCACTCAGGTTATGACCTCACTGCTTTCAGGTCACAACCTGGGGGTTAGTTTGAATTTGGGAGCTCTCTGTGTGTTTAAGTCATGACTTCAATATATATGGTCGCGACTTGGGAAGAAACTGGGTAAACACTCTCTGTGAGTTTAGGTCGCGACCTCGCTGTTTTCAGGTCACGACATGGAGTCTTCTAAAACCCTGAAATCCCAATCTGGCTCTTGAAGTCGCGACCTCAAATACCTCATGTCGCGACCTGACATGAAAAGTCAGGATTTTTCTGCGAGTTCACCTCTTTACCCTTTCTTATTTCCACCCTAATTACCATGTTACCCCTTGAACCTGCCCCCTATTCAAGCTATATTCACTACAAGGACCCAAAACCCTAGCCTCCCTTTGTAAAACCCCATGTAACCTTCCTTTCAATTTTCCATTCCTTCTCACGTTCATTCTCCTCCCAATCGTGACCCTCCAGCCTCCCATTTCCTCTTTGAAGTCGCCACCCTCCAATCACAGATTCTTCAACAGCTATGTCTTTTTAAATTCCCTCCAAAATCGCAACTGTTCAACTCCTATTTAGTGGTTGCTTCCTTTACAACCGTTTAGTTGCTTCAGTCTTACGGTCCCTGTTGATTTCTGAGCACCTTCACTCTGAGATTCTCCTCCTGCAGTGCAAAATCAAGCCTCCTTTCCACCCTTAAGTTTAGTTCTTCCATCCTTCCACTCTCTCAAGGTCTGTTTAATCTTCCCTCTTCGTTTTCAGTTTTTCTGTTCTTCCTAGTTTAGTTTTCTGCGTTTTGCTTTAGGGGTAGTTAGTGTTGTTTTGTTAGGGCCTTGATTTTGGTTGAGTGGAGTATTGTTGGACGTTGAAAATATTGTTTAACTGATTTTCAGACTGCTTGGGACTGTATTTTCTGAAAAGGATTTGGCTTTTGAGTAAAGTGGTTCGTGCTGCGTTTTCTAAAATTTCTGGGTTAAGGTCATGACCTCAATGTATTCAGGTCGCGACCTCGCTGGTTCTTGAAATCTAAAATGTCCCTCTGTCTATTCCAGTTGCGACCTCACTGTTTTTAGGTCGCAACCTCGTTGGTTCCTGAAATCTAAAATGTCCCTCTGTCTATTCCAGTCGCGACCTCACTGTTTTCAGGTCGCGACCTTGATGGTTTCTGAAATTTTAAAATGTTCCTCTGTCTCCTCAAGTCACGACCTCACTGTCTTCAGGTTGTGACTTGAGTTCATAGAAGAGGTTTTAAACCTCTGATTCACTCCTGCTCTTTCCATAATACTTTTTCTCAATGGATTTTTAACTTTACATATTGAGGATTTTAAAGAAATAGGTTTTGGCAATGTAAAATTATGAATACTTGGGTTTTCTCATGATTTCCCTAATGGTTTTAAAATGCAAATGTCCCAATTTAAAATCTTCAACTACTTTGCTCAAGGGAGTCTGGAATGGGTAAATGTAGGCCTAGTGTAGGGGAGTGCTTAGTTTCTGGACTTAGTGTAGTTTTTAGTTTCTTTTCATAGGTTTGTTTGTTTTGTGTGTTTACTTTGGTTGCTTGTTGGTTGTTTGCTTTGCGCCCAGATGCCTCGTACCAAGAACCCCGAGTCTTCAAGCTCGAAGAAGAAGCTTCGCCCTCGTGAAGAGACCAGACTTTCAATGAAGGAAGCGGTGGAGTTATTTGCTAACAGAGGGGTGGTTCAAGAGTGATATTTTCCACAAATGCAGCAGTACCATTTCTATGAGCTTGCCAAACGAAGGGGCCTTCAAGAACTTATGAAGAAGAGGAATAAGGCCAATTTGACGTTGGTGAGAGAATTTTACACTTGTTCTGCTATGGGCGGACACAGGAGGATCACCTTTCAAGGTAGTGAATGTTTATTAACATGGGGATTGTTGAGAAGTTCTACAATTTGCCCGATATCCTTGTCTGCGAATACCAATGATGGAAGATCAAACTTACTGAAGTCCCCTGGGCACAGGTCTTCCAAACCATTGGGACAAGGGATGTTGGGTGGACCATAAAGGAGAGTGGGCGAAAAGTTTCTGAGCACAAGTACATGAATGATGAAGCCAGGATTTGGCTGAACTTCATGGTTTATAATGTGATTCCATCGGCCCATATTTCTAATGTTTCTGAAGAAGGTGCACTTCTGCTACATCTCCTGATGACCATGCAACATGTTGACATTCCTATTATTGTCCTGGACCAGATTGATCGTTGTATCAACAACGTTTGAACTCTTATGGTGTTTCTATACTTGATTATCGATCTGTGTGCAGCACATGACATACCAACGTGCAAGTCTGACACTTTCTTGGACCATCTCATGACCAGATGCTATATCATCTCCAAATCCAACAAAGAAAGAAAGAGAGGAAAAAGGGTGATTGGGGAAGGTCCAGAAGAGGAGGCAGCTAAGGTTGGCTCTAGTCTCAACCTTGCCTTCTTGAATGATCAGGTTACCGAACTCAGTCATCAAGTGACAAACCTAAGTGAGGAGTTCGATGCATACAAAGCTATTTCCATGTCTCATGAATTCAGAAGGCAAAGGTTTTTGGATCCCTTGAGTGTGGGGGAGCAATTCATTTCATTTTGTTGCATCATCTCTGTGGTTATTATTTTCTCTCAAAAATCCAATCTTTCATCATCTTTATTTGGCTTTGAATTGATTGTAGATGTTGAATTTCTATGAATTGGATCATTTGATACTTGTTAAAAGGGTTTTTACTTGTTAATTGTGGCCTTAGTTTGAAATTTTTTGCATTGGTAGCTTCTGTGACTTCAGGTCGTGACCTCACTGATTTAGGTCGTGACTTAAAGAGTAATTTTGGGGAGGGAATTCTCTCTGTGATCCCAGGTTGCGACCTATGTGATTTAGGGTCGCGACCTTATCTCCCTTTCCTGATTTTGTGCCTCTGTGTGCACAGGTCACGACCTCATTGTATTCAGGTCGCAACCTGGACTCTTTTCTGAGCACTGTTACCCTCCTCTTTGCTTGTTGGCATTGCTGTGTAGGAGGAACCTTTCTAAGCTACCTTTGCATCTTTTTCAAGCAAACCTTTGCCTTTTTCATATACCCTCATTGCATCAAATAGTTTTGTCTTGAAAACTGTGCCATCTTTGGATTTTTAAACATATTGGATTTTAAATTGAGGGTTCTCTATCTAGATTATGAATTTGGTGCTTCAAATGATATAATTTAATAATTAAAAATAATGTAAGTTAAGGGAGCCTAGGAATTGAATATAAATCATCATATATATGTTCTTACCCCAAACCTTAGAAAAAGCCTTTTGAGCTAGAATTTCGAGTAACAGATGAATGTATTAAAGGGAGCGTTAAACGTTAGAAATTTGTGAGTAGTTTACTCTAATATTGTAGAAATAATGTTTTAATTTCAATTGTAGATATAAACCCTATTGTGGCATTTTTGAGTACGGGCCTCGTTTGTGCTCGATTGTTAGCTAGGAGACCAGGTAACTAAATTTCTATCTGTTACATACATTGGTATGAGGTTGGTGAGTGATTTTATAACCAATTTCGTATACATATATTATGTTTTGTATGAACTGTCTTGTGGGATACTGTTTTGAAAAGGATTGAAATCGTTTGTATTGTTAGAAATTAATGATTATGACTATAAGGTGTTATTCTGGAATTCGGTTGATTATGCATATAAATGTGTTATTTTAAACCCTGTGCATCTAGTTTTGGGTGGGGGAAGGAGATGATTGGGGTTACTGAGATGCATATACTTACCACGTGGTATCGACCTCCATACAGAGCTCTATAATTGGCCATTATTATTGTCCCACTAGTTCATCGAGGGACTACGACACCCTACTAGTCCTTCGAGGGGGGACCCATGGTCCACCGAGTGCTCTGTGGTCTTTGGCCAGTCCATACCACTCGAGTAGTGAGCTTGTCAGAGTAGCCAGTCAAATGGAAAGAATTTAGCCCATGGGTCCAGTCGATGAAAATAAGGAGGATATAAGGATGGATTTGGATTCATGGATTTCATATGACATGGTCTCTTCATTTGATATTTATATCTTTTGAATAAAATGAAAAGTATGTTATCTCTTTTGAATCTATCAGCTGTATGAGATTAGCAGAAATATTCGACTTTATATGATTATTGTGAGTTTAACTGTTAAATAAATGTCTATTGATTGTTTTTAACTCGGTATATCCCACCTGACACCTCACTAGTCCATGCTAGTGTATGTGATAGGTAGGGTTTTAGTTACTGAGATGTTGTCTCATCCCTATTGTTTAAAATTTTTCAGGTGAAAGCTTTAGAGGGGGAACGTCAGGGAAGGCTCAAGAGGAGTAAAGCTACATTAATGACTTGTAGTGTCTCCTCAATTTATCAGTTATGTTGTATCCTATATATTCCCACCTTAGGATAAGCTGTGTTTAATTGATTCATGCATTATAATGTGTTATATCCTTTGAGTTGTACTATTGTGCTATGCGTGCTGGTAGTTGGCCAGAGGCCTAGGATCGCATGTGATTTGTTTATGAATTTATTATAAAATATGAATTTCTCATTTAATTCTTAATATTTTGATCTATGAGCTATATTATATGTTGTTTTGTAACCATATTAGATGAGATTGATCATTTCTTACATAGGTTGTGTTTAAATGAGTTAAGAAAAGTTCTTTTATCCGTGATAGGATGTATAATTGGGTGCTGCTCTTTTCTATCACGGATAACATTATGATATAGTTAGTTAGTATAAATGACTGTGATATAATTTGGGCTCATATTTAGCATGGTTTCGTTATAAAAAGCTATTTATTAAAGTTACTATATGTAAAAAAAAAAAAGGGTTAAGTTTTTTGGTTTATCTAGGAAGGTTGTTTCATTTTGGTATCAGAGCCAATGGTCTTGCAACTCTGTGGTTTGTTTGTTACATTACATATAGATTATGGTGGCATTATACAGTTTTCAACATATCTTTCCCTACCAACCTCTTAGTTTTGTGTGATATATTATTATTATTTTTCTTTTGTTTTATTTGTGTTAAGGTGGGTTGCATCCTTAGGAGGGGAGAAGGGATACAAAACTAAAAAGTTCAAAATATTATTATTATTTTTGTTTTTGTAACCAAAAACGACGAAATGTTGAGTTAGATAAAGGAGATGATGTCATATTTTTTTGAGTAAATTTCAAAGTTAGAGATGAAAATAATAGAATGAGATGTCAAACAAACAATACATAAGAAGAATAACGTGTATTAAGCTTGATAAATAAGTTTTACATTGCATTCAACAACAAAATTGTATGAGAATTGTGTCTTTTAATGTAAGTATAAAACTATTGATCTGAGTGAAAAATAATATTAATAAGAGTGTAAACAAGGGTTTATAGAAATTTGTTGTATAGTTAAACTCTTTATAAGAGAAGTAACAAATATAATTTTTATGATAGCTTGTCTCTTGTTGTTTTCCTAACAACTAATTTGTTATGAGAATTGATAAAGTATATTATCAAATATTTTCTTACTAATAGGAGGAAGACATAAGGCCCTTATGATAAGAAAATTAATGAATAGGTGTGAAAAATACTTGTTTTGGGGACTTTCAAGTTAGTGATGAATAAGATTAGACGGTATTAATGAATGTTTGTAAAGTATATGTTGAAATCTTGTGTGATTGTATTACCATGTATTACGTTTTGATAATAGGTATTTGTGTTGATAGTATCAGTAATAATAAATGTAACTGAGTAGCTTCCAAATGTGTGAAAGACAATAATTTACATTAACACCTTGAACTACAAATTATATAGAATATTGGTCATCCAACAATAAAGACATACAACTAAGATGTTTGGAAAAATATTGAAATTTAAATGAGTACTTCTAGTTAAGAGGTGTGAATCATATTGCTTTATGTTAGACGACATCTAAGCTCATCTCACTAGGTTATGTAGCTTATGATTCAACCCAAATGCTATAAAGAAAGGAAAAAAAATGACTTTTTGAAATTAGGAGAGATTTAAATACTATATAAATTGTTATAGATCACAATTAAAAAGAGAGAGAGAGAGAGAGTTATTGTAAGATTCAAATAATAATTGTGTTGTGCAATCAATGGTAAAGAATTGCCTTGTGTGTTTTTCCCCTTATTATATATGTTTGTGTTTGATGCTTGATGTCGTAAATTATGTATTGAATGTAACTGTTTTTATGTTTTTTTTTCTATTAATACAATTGATCTATTAAAAAAAATGGAGAAAAAGTAGTAGTAGAGATTAGCCATTTCGAATACCGATAAATAAGAGAAAGATTTAGTAAGTGAAACTTAAAGTATATGTCACAAAATTATATTAATGATAGACATTTTGAATTAAGCATAAGACCATGGGTAGTAGTAAAGACACTATGACACTATAAAATTATGAATAAATATATTGTACAATAGAGTGACGAGGCTTAAATGAATGAAAGATCCTTTTTGTATATTTAAGTATGGATTCATTTGTATTAATGTATTGTTTTTGACTTAGAGTTCATGGTAAGATGAAGTATTTAGTGAATTGCTATTTCTCTTTTTGAGTTCCAAAATTTTATGTTAAGAAAGATTTTTGAAGATTTTACTTGAAAATCTTAGAACTGACAAATTTTTCCTATTAGATTCGTTCTCAATTTTTTTGTGAAGGTTGGTAATTATACATATAAACTAAATAATGTTATTTCTTACTTTTCATACTAAGAAGATTTATCTACTTATAAGGAGAGTAATGGTCAAACTTTTACCAAAAAAAAAACAGAGAAATTTCCTTCGAATTAGTTTTTTTAAAAAAAAAAACATATTCTTACATGTTAACGAACCTAATAACAATAAGGTCCTTGGATTACAAATTCTTATAAATTCTATACTTGCATGAGAAATGTTATAAATGAGTGAGCAAAATATATATATAATAAAATGAATGAGTACTTTAGATAATTAATAATAGAAAACAAATATTCTTATACTCAAAGCATTATTTAAAGTGAAATGTTGGATGAGAAAGTATGAGTAATTATTGTGAGTATTATTCATATGAAAGTGTTACTATTGGTATTAATAGACGATAGTAAATTGGATTAGGCCACTGATCTTCTTATAAACTTGAAAATATAGATGTACACATATATATAAGATTTTTGAAATTTTATAGTAAATTATTTTATTCTTATTTGAAAGCTCTCATAAACTGTGTTTTGACAAATAATGTATCTTATAAATATATGTGTGTGTATTTATTCCTTCTGTATGGGTATGCTTAGTATGTTGCTGATGATATATTAGTTTGGTATTGTGTTGTGCATCTAGTTTGAATGTATTGTTCCTACTTGTTAAATTAATTTAAAATCAACAATCTAAGGCATACCATTATGTAATTTCATACTCTCATGTCATAATGACTTATTTTGAAATAATCTCAATGTTGAATAATGAACAAAATACATATATATAGGAAAGAGTTTATTGGTTTAATGATAAGCATTACATTAGAGAGTAAGAACCTATTTCAGCTTGTTTACACCCATAAGATGATACTAAATAGTATTCAATGAATATATACATGTGTGTGTATGTTAGATACAGTATCGAACTTCATGCATATCTTATATGACTGCTTTGCTACTAAAACATTACTGAATGTTTGAATTAAAAAAATATGTATATATATCCTTAAAGATGAGTTAAAAAATGCTGTGAACTAGAGAATATTTTTTTGTGCAAATAAAAGAAAGGGACATTCCTTAAATTATAATTTGCTTAGTATTTTTTTAATCAATATTCCTTCTTCATTTATGAATATCTTATACAGAAAGTTATAGAAAATTATTTGAAAATATTCCAAAATATTGGGGAATAATGATAAATAATAGTTATAGGTGTGAGTTTGTTTTTAATATACATCCGTTTAGAAGAAGAAGATGAAGTTGTATTAAAAATGACACGCATAGTGTTAATTGTTTCCAATTATATTTTGAAATAGTAATATAAATTACTATAGTCAAACATTTTGATTAAACTCTAAGATTAGTTTCTTGAGGAATTAGAGGATAAGGATTATTCACGATTTTAATGGATGTTTAGGATTGTGTATGTATGAAAAGTTTTATAAAATATTAATGAGTTTATAGATCAATTTATGAATTACGAAAACCTATTAGTGAATAAAAATAATGTTCGGGATCTTTATAAGAAAATTGACTTTTTTTCATGAAAATCTTAGTATGAATATGAATAGAACAAAGAATTGATTATTGAGCCTTAGAAACACTGTTACAACATAAGTATCATATTTCTACTATTTTCTTATTTCATAGTTGCTGGAGTTTATGTAAATTTCATTGTAATTTTTGTTCTTTTAATAGGAGAAAAAAAAGAGTTTCAATAAATTGATTATAATGTTGATTTAGCCCAATTATTCTATGTTATTTCATATCATTTTAAGGGTATTTATCATAGATTTTGGCTCCTTTTGATGATAATTGTGCTTAATTTAGATAAAGAGTCCTTGCTTTGAGTTAGTGTCTTTTTGAGGTTAAGATTGTCATAATTGGTTATTAATTGTATTCAGTTGATTTCTAGGACAATTGATGCTTCAAATTGTTGCTTTTTATTGTAGGACAATTAAGAATTGGAGCCAAGATCAAAGACCAAAGGATGACACAACACAAGATCAGAGTATCAGCACTAATAGAGTTCGCCGCGGTGAAGAGAATCTTCACCGCGGCGCCAAATTGAAATTTCACCAGTAATCTCTCAGGCAAAGTTCGCCGCGGCCAACTTACAGCTTCGCCGCGGCGAAATCACAAGATTAGGCGGAGCTCCTCTCGGGCATGCTTCGCCACGGCGAACTCTTCATATCGGCAACGCCAGATCCGGATCAGAACGCGAAAATGGAGCTTCTAATCATATGATCCGACCCAGATGGATCCCTAAAACCCTTAGAAACCCTATTTTCGAAAAAACATTGCATTCCATCTCCTACAACACCTCTATTCTCCCATCCTCTTGCCTCTCCACCTCCATCTTCTTCCCCATCCATTTCCTTCATCTTTCATTCACTCCATCTCAATTCCTTCTACTCCCAGCTACCATGGCCGACGGATTCACTTCAGTTGGAGCTTTTCTTGAAGAATGGTAGTGTGGCTTGAGTTCCTAAGCTTCAAAGGGGAGTTTAGTTTCAGTTTGCAATTTTTAGCTATGATTTACGGCTTTCTAGGTCTAGGAGTTGTAATTTCTTAGTTAGGAACTTGGGACTGATACTGTAATTATTGGTTAATGATTACATTTGTAATTTGGATTGATTGATGTTGAACTTTGTGCTTAAATATATGTAGTTGCATATATGCTTATTGTAACTCTCATGATTCTCTCTTATCTTGCATAGTTGTGTTTGGGTACTGAGTTGATTGTGTGTTTCATTAAGCCAATTGCATGATCATTCCAAAATTACACATTAGGGAAGCTTAACAAAGTTTTCATTAATGAGTTCATTAATGTAAGCTTTGGACTCAATGAGTTATTGAGGTTGTTATTAAGAAAACCTAATGATTTGTGAAACTCCCAATATTTTAAGTGAACTATGATTGCCATCAAAGCCATTTTCAAGAGATTTCCTATCATTCATTTCCATTCCATCATTATTATCTTAAAACACCAAAAATATAGTATCTTAGGTTTGTTTTCATTGCATTTAGTTTAGGCACCATTCATTTAAGTCTTAAAAACCCAAAACCCCATTTCATTGCATTGCATGGCATTTAGTCTAGCTTAGGTAATTAATAAAGGCTCCCAAAAGTGAAACGACCTGAGTTTGCACTATACTGCATAGCTTGGATTTATTTTTGATTGAGAACCCCAAGGCGAACGATAACAAAGGCTCTCTTTCAAATGTATAATAGTATAATCTTGCTTGTTATAAACAAATGTGTTTTGTGCAAGAGGCTAAAAAAAAATTGTATTCACTATTTAGGAAGGGGCACTTAAACCTAAGGTCTATGGTAATTGTCTCTGTATGCAGATGTGAAACAATTTATTTGCATGAAATCAACATAAATTAAAAAAAAGATAAAGTAAACTGGTTGAGATTTTTAATAAAATAGTAGAGTTGGTAATATAAAATGCATGGCTCTTAAGAATTTAAAAAAAAAAAAAAAAGGAGAGATGCAAAGACAATAGTTAGACTAGAACATTATGAATAGATGAGAGTAAAAATTGTTAGTAAGAATAGCATAACAAAATTGTGATTCAAGAACTTTAGGAAATATATATGTATATGACATGTATGTGTGGTGATGCAAATGTGAAAGTTAAACAACAACATTGTATATCCTAGAGTTAAAATAAAATATATGAGATAGTGAATGGCAGGATAAACTTATTTGGAAATTAAATTTTAAGGACAAAATTTCTTTTAGGAGGGAAGAATTGTAACATCCTAATTTTCATATATCTAATATTTAAATAAATTTTTATAGAATAGGTAAAGGTTAAATATATATATGTAATTAAAATAATTCTGATTTTGTGTGTGTGTGTGTGTATAAGAAAATGAATAAAATAGCAATGTTAAGAAGTCCCACATTGATTAAATAATAGGAAGATGGATAAAATAGCAATGTTAAGAAGTCCCACATTGACTAAATGATGGGAAGAGGGAGCTTTAGGAGCCTATATATAGGTGGTAGTTAGAGAGAGTTAAAGATGAATTAAATAATTTTCACACAAAACTGAGACAGTCTCAGTAAAGTGTTGTTTACGAGTTTGTAAACCATTGGATCGAGCTGTAATTTGGTCAGCTGATCCTAGACTTCAAACTCGTTAGCTTCAACGGTTGGATCGTCAATTCAGTGTTTGAGTTGCAAGTTATTAGGTACGTTTTTCATTTATTTATTTTTAGAGTTGGTTGATAGAATACTAGATAGTAAATTAGTGGTTTTAAATTTGTTCACCGTTGGATTAACCCGAAATTTAGAGAGTAGTCTTGTGACATATAAGAAATAAAATTCAACGGTTGGATAAATAATTAGACTTCTACAGTAAGAATAAATTAACTCATATTGAGGTTATCTATTTAAATTTTTTTGAAGATAGAACATAAGTTATAAATTGAGGGTTCTCTATCTAAATTATGAATTTGGTGCTTCAAATGATATAATTTAATAATTAAAGATAATATAAGTTAAAGGAGCCTAGGAATTGAATATAAATCATCATATATATGTTCTTACCCCAAACCTTAGAAAAAGTGTTTCGAGCTAGAATTTCAAGTAACAGCTAAATGTATTAAAGGGAGCGTTAAATTTTAGAAATTTATGAATAGTTTACTCTAATATTGTAGAAATAATGTTTTAATTTCAATTGTAGATATAAACCCTATTATGGCATTTTTGAGTACGGGCCTCGTTTGTTCTCGTTTGTTAGCTAGGAGACCAGGTAACTAAATTTCTACCTGTTACATACATTGGTATGAGGTTGGTGAGTGATTTTATAACCAATTTCGTATACATATATTATGTTTTGTATGAACTGTCTTGTGGGATAATGTTTTGAAAAGGATTGAAATCGTTTGTATTGTTAGAAATTAATGATTATGACTATAAGGTGTTATTCTGGAATTCAGTTGATTATGCATATAAATGTGTTATTTTGAATCCTGTGCATCTAGTTTTGGGTGGGGGAAGGAGATGATTGGGGTTATTGAGATGCATATACTTACCACGTGGTATCGGCCTCCACACAGAGCTCTATGGTTGGCCACTATTATTGTCCCACTAGTTCTTCGAGGGACTGCGACACCCCACTAGTCCTTCGAGAGGGGACCCATGGTCCACCAAGTGCTCTATGGTCTTTGGCCGGTCCATATCACTCGAGTAGTGAGCTTGTCAGAGTAGCAAGTCAAATAGAAAGAACTTAGGCCATGGGTCCAGTCGGCGAAAATAAGAAGGATATAAGGATGGATTTGGGTTCATGGATTTCATATGACATGGTCTCTTTATTTGATATTTATATCTTTTGAATAAAATGAAAAGTATATTATCTCTTTTGAAACTATCAACTGTATGAGATTGGTAGAAATATTCGACTTATAAGATTATTGTGAGTTTAACTGTTAAATAAATGTCTATTGATTGGTTTTATCTCGGTGTATCCCACCTGACACCTCACTAGTCCATGCTAGTGTGTGTGATAGGTAGGGTTTTAGTTACTGAGACGTTGTCTCATCCCTATTGTTTAACATTTTTCAGGTGAAAGCTTTAGAAGGGGGACGTTAGGGAAGGCTCAAGAGGAGTAAAGCTACATTAATGACTTGTAGTGTCTCCTCAATTTATCAGTTATGTTGTATCCTGTATACTCCCACCTTAGGATAAGCTGTGTTTAATTGATTCATGCATTATGATGTGTTATATCCTTTGAGTTTTACTATTGTGATATGCGTGCTGGTAGTTGGCCAGAGGCTTAAGATCGCATGTGATTTGTTTATGAATTTATTATAAAATATGAATTTCTCATTTAATTCTTAATATTTTGATCTATGAGCTATATTATATGTTGTTTTGTAACCATATTAGATGAGATTGATCATTTCTTACATAGGTTGTGTTTAAATGAGTTAAGAAAAGTTCTTTTATCCGTGATAGGATGTATAATTGGGTGCTGCTCTTTTCTATCACGGATAACATTATGATATAGTTAGTTAGTATAAATGACTGTGATATAATTTGGGTTCATATTTAGCATGGTTTCGTTATAAAAAGCTATTTATTAAAGTTACTATATGTAAAAAAAAAAAGGGTTAAGTTTTTCAGTTTATTTAGGAAGGTTGTTTCAATTTACATCATCTATAACTTCCTCTTCTTGGAGTATCGAACTTGTTCCTACTTCACTATGCCATATCCATCTTGTATATCGAAGATTTATACCATCACAAAGCAGGTGATCCCTAATATCATCAACACTTAGTCGACTCTCATTTAAACACTTAACACGGGGGCAAAAATACATTCCGTTGTTGCTAGAAGCATTCTTTTTAGCAAATTCAATAAATCATTCTACTCCGTTCTCATATTCATCACTTGTTCTCAAAGCATTCATCCAACTATGATCCATTCAGTTGCTACCTAAGGAATTTTGAACAATTTAATTCCACTCAGCACAGTCCCAATAAACATTAACCGAATTCAAAACTAATGATATCAATTGAATCGGATTCATTCCAATTACAACATAAAGCATCTCATAATAACTATATCATCATGCTGATTCCTAAAATTTAAAAAGACATAAAAATTACTTTTACAAATAGTGGAGATTTTACATATAACATAAAAAAAATCCAAAGATTATGAGAACAAAGCTTTCTATTGACAACTAATTAATGCATAACAATCTTTTTAATCTTCAAATCCATTATCCAATTAATAAACACCCAATTTTTAAAGCTTCCTCTTGAATGTAATTAACATTCTAATTCAATACATATAGGAAAATTCTCTTTTAGACATTTTGACAAACATTTTTTATGTATTAATTTTCAAACAAGTTAGTTAATAAGAATTTCAAACTTCAAATCCATTACCCAATCAATGTAAACAAATTTCAACCTATCTAAATGCAATTTTTTCATTAATAATTTAATGTATACCTAATCTTTAATCTAAATTCAATACATATAGGAAACTATCTAAATGCAACATCTCTTAGGCATTTTGACAAACACCTTGTATGCATTATTTTTCTAACAAGTATTAACAAGGTTTGAAATCTTTAAATTTTCTATCCAATCAATATATACAAATTTAAAACTATCTAAACACAATTCTTCAATAATAGTTTAAACAACAACCTTAGAAACCAACTCAAAATTCCTTAAGTCACACAAACCCACGTACAACATATTAAACCCACAACACAACCGTTGAATGAACTTATCTTCACTGTAGATCGAAACGGTTCTGGCTTGCCTTCGAATCAGAGATCATCACATCCTGGAGAGAGGAGGAGGATGACGAGCTGGTGTATGTGTGAACTTCATTGCTTCAGCCTTGTTAATCGATGGCGACGAGCTACTGCAACAGGGGAAATAATAGTTGATGCAAAACGATGACAATGGAGGGAGGGCTCGCTGCAGAATAATGGCCTTGAGAGAGCTGAAATGAGAGGGAGAGTTTTAGAGTAGCTCACGGCTACCGCAGGTAGAAGACAAAAATGAGAGGGAGAGAGCAAAAAATCAGAGTTCCCACGCGCTAGCTGCTGGCTGGTGACTAAATTAACTTCGCGGTACTGATATGAAGCTGATGAGGGCAAATTTTTTTAAAAAATAAGCCACTGCACGTCTGTTTCTTTAAAAATAGACATAAAGTAGCATCTATTTATATCAAACAGATGTTAATTCATGTCTATTTGGGATAAACAAACGTGAAGCCACATCTGTTTTCTCTGAACAGACGTGAAATCACGTTTGTTTTTATTAAACAAACGTTACTTGACGTCTGTACAGACGTGAAGTAATGTCTGCAGTTTTGTGTAAACAGATGTGAACACTATATATTTCTCCTCTGTTTTTTAGAACAAACATAAATGAGAGAGGTAAATAACACATTTTTTTGTAGTGAGTCAAGGCATGTCATGTCACCACCATATAAACAAGTAGAAAGAGATAAATAAAGAGATGAAAAAGAAGAAATAGATTCATCCTCATTGAAATATCTTACCTTTAACCCCCTAAGAGTATGCATTCGTAAGCGTTATGGTTCAAGCAAATCATGACACAAGCCCGTGCATTTAAAGTTTCAACATAATTACTCGGGTTACTATTTACTGTTTAATTTTCAGATTACAGGTCCACCTTCAAAAATTCATAACTAATTCCATAAAAATCGTATTGAGGTGTTCTAAAATTCTACAAAAATCTATTTCAATTCTCTTTAAGGAAAAAAAATCCAATTGGACTTATCCTTGCCCAATTTGTACAATTAAATCAATAAATATTACTGTTCATTTCATAAAATCTAGAACTTCCAGATTATGCGCCTCAACTTTGGAAATTCGTATTTCCTTATGTACTCATCCAATTGAGGTGATCTACCTCTCATTTTAAATCTTGGGATGTGTACTATGAGTCTACCAAATATCATGACTTAAATCATTCGTTTGATAGGTCAAACTAGAGCTACAAACTTACTGCTCCAGGGCTTACGTTTTATCCCTTAACATCTCTTTACTTTAATTCTTTTTATTTCTTTGGCATACATAACATGGGCTTACTCTTTCCCATTCATGCTCATACATTTCTATACATACCATAAGCATTATAATTAAATACATGGCATCATTTTCATCCACAACATAAATTACATAATAGGAGAATTACACATTGAATAATAATAACATTCATTAACATGAACAATTCTCCACTTTCTTCTCATGCCATCATTGCCCATTGATGATTCACCTATGTAACATCCTAAAATTTCTAACCTAGAAATAGGGAAATATGTCATACCCTGATATCTTTAGTATGACTAATGAAAGATTTAGGGCTGACCAAGGCCAGGTGAGATAAAAGATAGATAAACAGCATAACAATTGAAGTGAGAACTGAAAAAGGACCAAATTGTCATTTTTAAAATGATTGGTCTACAAAGGGCATTATCGTAATTAGTGTCCGGAAATCCTAAAAATTTCCAGTAAATCATGGAAAATAGAATTAATGCCGTAGAATGGTATTTGAGGTCTAGAAAGTAAATACAGGTTGAAAATAATTTATTCAAAATTATTTTAATTATTAATATTTTGGCTAAATTAAGGAAAATTAGCCAATATTAATTTTTAAAAAATACTTAGAGATCTCAAAAAATTATGAAAAATTATAGAAATTCATTTAGGAATTATGGAAATTTATAAAATTATTTCCAACCATAAATGATGAGGAGGTTAGCTTTAATTGAATTTAAAGCTAAATTAATATTGGTAGATTTTCTGTTTTTACAGAAATGACAATTTAAGGAGTTATAGAGGGAGAAAAATTATGAAATTAATCAGGAAATACCCCTTTACTGAGACATAATTAATGGTGAGCTGATATAAGAATTTTGAGATACTAGAATTTTTCAGCTATCAGATAAAATAAACCAATACTATATTAAAACTCAGTGAACTGTCTGGACAACAGGGGTGATAAAATTTCCTACAGATGGACAAGGACACATGTCACGCCTAAATTGGCCAAGAAAAGAAAAAAGAAAATAAAAAGAAAAAGAAAAAGAAAATAATAAATCAAGATAGGTTAAAACCTAATTAGGTTTAAGTAAGATGATTAGGGTTAAGTCATCTTCCGTAGGATTGTGACATGTGGCAAACATGATTCATTGGATGGCTAGGATTCAACCATCTACTTTTGAAAAGTCAAAAGTTTCTAGAAGGTTGATTAGCCAAGTTAATCAAGGGATTAAGAGAGTAAACCTTGATTAGAGCCTAATTAATCTTAATGGATAAGAAGAGATGACATAAGCCCTAATGACTCATCATCTAAGTGTCAACATATTAAGCTACCTAGCCTAAGATTTGTACATGTGGAAAGAGGTAAAAATTGGAGGGCTAAGATTAAGTCTTATGCAAGAAGGGCATATGTGGAATTAGTGAAATATGAAACCTATAAATACCCCCTCACATGTTCATTTCATGCAAGACCTTTCAAGTAGGAAACCTCTTGCAATTTTCGTGTAGAGAGAGAAAGAGGAGAATTCTAGTGAGAGAAAGTCATCTGGAAGCAAGGTAAGCTTCTAAAACTCTTCCATTTCAAGTTATAATGATGGTATGTTAGTTTTAGGCTATTTTAATGATGGTAGAAAGTCATTTTTCTAAGGGGAAGTGCTGCCCAAATTTTATCAAAATGATAGGGAATGGTTTAGATGAAGATTAAGCATGGTTAATGTCACATCCAGTAATATGACAACTAGGAATAAGGATATTCCTAAATATTTAAGGGTCAAAAGCGATAAGGAGAAATAGAAGAATTTTGGTGGAAAATAATTATTATAATTTTCCAAGCCAATTATGAAAGTTTGACTAATTAAGGAAAATTGGTCAAGAATAATTATGGAAAATATTTTCAAGCCTAAGAAAATTAAGAGAAAATAAGGACAATATTCCTTGAGAATTATATGGGATTATAAAATTGGTTTTATGACCAATTTGCCCTCAGAGAAATTATAAAGGAATTTAAGGGCGATTTAAGCTAGTTTAAGGTCTTTTATTTGGAAAATTCCAAATAAATATTTGGAAGGAGAATAAAATCTCAAGAAAATTCTTATGATATCCCAAGGAAATATAAGAGATTATGGAATTAAAAAAAGGCCCTCAAGTATCCAGGATTTTTCCTAATTCTTTGGAAGAGTGGAAAAAATCACTAAAGAGAAGGAAACTAGTTTTCCTTTTTATTTAATTATTGGGAAATTAAATTTGAGACAAAGAGGGCAATTTGAGAAGATAAAAATGAGAAGAATAATTTAGGGATCTGAGAGAACATAATTACAGAGGTTAGAGCACTGTAATTATAGAAAAGAAATTAAACCCGGAGTAAAAGTGCTCCGATAAAATGTTAATCAGAGTCTTGCACTTTACTTGGCCTACAAGTTGCCACTTGTCAAGCCTTTAATGGGTGGTAATTAGAGCTTTCCAAGTGTTAAGCCACCATTGGAGAGGATCTTGACTTTTGAAATTAATTTCAATTGTCATTAAGTTAATTAAGAGGGAAAATTAAGAAGGAATAGGCACTTGACACTTGGCTCTTCATTAATGATGGTTGGTGGGATATTTTGTGCATTGAATGAGCTCATTTCCTCCCCTAAATCTGATCCATATTTCATGCAAGGAGGGTTAGAGAGGAAAAAGGAAGAGCTTCAAAGGAAAACCAAGGAGAAGGCATCAACTTTAAGCATACAAGTGAGATCCAAGGTAAGTTTTCGGTTCTAAGATGTTCTCCACCTTGTTTGCTTGAGTTGTATGGCTAAAAATCATAGCTTTTCCTTCTCTTTTGATGCTGGATGAAATGTATATATAGTAGAGGAGGAAGTTTTATGGTTCAATCTTGCTAAGACACAACAACACAAACTAGATCCTAGTGTTTGCAAGTGATTATAGTCGGTTTTGAAGCATTTTTCATGGTTACTTCTTTGAGTGTTATTTTCGGCCAAGACAAGATCTGAACCCTAGGATATGTTTTTCAAAGTTTTAAGGCTTCCATTGTGTTCAAAATGAAAAATGGTGTAAGGTAAACCTAAAGAACAAGTGTTAGAAGCCATAGAAGCAAAGTTGCAATTTTTGAGTTTTAAATCCTAAGGGTTCGGTCAAGCTGAAACTGAAAGAAGGAGATTTATTTTGTTAAATCCAAGTAGATATTTGGAATCTACATGAAAAACTATGTAGGAAAAGGTCAAGAGGGAATTTTTAGGGTTTATGGAAAATAACTCTAAAAACTCAAGAACAAAGATGGAAGCTTTAAGGGATTAGAGGTTACTTGATTTATGTTGTTAATTTTTCATGAGGAATGGTTGATGATTCTTGCTGCCATTTTTGTGGATTTCCATGTTAGGGTTTGGCATTTGTGGAAGTAAGAAAGAAGAACAAGAAAATCAAAGAGCATTGGATTAAGGTAGTAAGATTTAATTAGCCTTAATGTTGAATGTTGCATTGATTGCTATGCAATTTCATGTGCTATTATGTGGTTGAACTAAATGATGATGATGATGATGATTGTGTAGCTATACTCCTTGCTTTATGTGCCTTGGCTATTGCATGTTAGAGTGCTACATGTATGAGGTAAAGTAGTTTCCTATTAATAGCAAAAGGTTGGAATGCTTGTAATTGATGCATGTTAATGTTTTGGTTGATTGATCTTGCTACTGGGATTTTCAAAAATCTCATCCCCCCCCAATTATAATGTAACATTTTAGGGCCTGTAACTCTCAAGAGCAAGCTGCAGATTGGAGGCTAAATTATGGTGAAACACCATACAAATTCGTGGACATTTGGTCATGTATAATTATCTATGGTTGGTGCTGTAATCCTTAAGCAGGATGTTATTTTAGAGCCACATTTTATTTAGTTACTCAGCGAATCTCTGCACGAAATTTGGAATGGTTATAGTTGACGTCCTGAGCTTCAAAATGATAGGCAGCACGTTAAAAATGGCCAAATATACGATTTTTAATGATTTTTCAAAGTTAAGGTTTAGAATCTGGAATGAGGATTTTTGACAAATAGACAGTGTTACCTTTCACAAAAACCTGACACTTTTTTATAAGGAATTGGATCATGAGAGTATTTTTTGTTCAAAGAGGACTTAAAGAGCTTTAAACAGAATTTTGAACCACCCCAATTGGATTTTTTTGGAATAAGTTATGAATTTTTGAAGTTGGGCTAGAATACTGGATTTTTACCCGATGAACAGTAAAAATCCGAAAATCAGCGTTTTTCAAGAGTTTTTGAGCCCAAGACCATCCAATGTGGTCTAAAATGATTTTAAATTAAATCCTACATGGATATGATAGTAAGGTGTGACAGTTAAAGGTTAAAGATTAAGTGGTTACATGTTAGTTTGGTTGAAAATCCTTTTCCCTACAATATATATATGGTTCGGCCAAGCTAAGTCAATGGGAAGGGATTGGATTTCATAAAACTAATATGATAAATGGATTCTACATGAAAAATTATGTAGGAAAGGCCCAAGAAAGTTCAAGAATCAAAGCTAGAAAAATAAACCCTAAAAATCAAGAAAAAGGGGTTTAAAGGGTTATGTTAAGTTGTGAAGTTGCAATGATACTTAATGTTGTGTCATTGATTGCCTAATAGGCTATACATAACAAAGGGGCAAAGATCTAGTCAAGAAGAAAGAGTTCAAAAGGAAGGAAAGCATTCAAGGTAGCTTTTGCAATTCATTATATTAGAGTGTTACCTTACTTTGTATGATTATGGCTATGTGTTTTGCTAATCTGTTATGCTATGAGGTGGATGAGAATGTTATGTTATATGATGTTGCCTCATGCAAATTATGCCTTGGCTTATGCTATGTTGAGTGCTATGAATGTTTATGATGATATTGAAGGGAATTGAAAGACGACGCGCAGCGGAAAACGACATAAAATTTTAAAACTTTCATTCCCTTTCCCGGATCTACCGATCGCGTTTAAGTCAGGTAGTAAGAAGCATTACCTTTAGGCGTTCGATTCCCTGGTGACTTGATGATTCGGCCGTTCAGGATGCTTCTGGTGCCTCCTTTGTCGTTCGAAGTCGACAACTCCGGTCGGCTTCCTCTACCAGTATCCACACGAGTAGCCCTCAACCTCGAACGGCGTGCTAGCGCCTATGTCCGTCTAGGGTTTTAGGAATCCGTCCTCTCTCCTCTATTAGGCCGTCTCTTTATCTGTTAGTTCTCTCTTAGTTAAACCCTAGCTCCTCATACCAATATATAGGATGCTATATAGGTTTAATTAATAATATTTAATTTCGAAATTAACTCTAAATTAATTCCGAAATTAATACAATATCAAAATATTGCCTAATCAGATAAGAGAACAATTAAATAAATATGGTTTAAATTAAATCCATCTCACAGATTTAATTCTCCTATTTATTTAACAAAGAGATGACGGAATTAATTTGTATATATTTAATTTATCCTTATAAATTAAATCTAACAATTAATATCTTTTATATTTATATATATATATATACGAATTTATATATATATATATATACACGTCCACCCTATATTATTCATTGAATCTGGATATATCTTAGATTCAATGAATCTGGACATCATAACTCGTGTCGGGCTATTTTGTATGCGACCCTGTAGGCCCATATGAAGTTGGCAGTGGGCCATTAACTATAATGACCCACAAGTCATAAGCGGTCTCTAGCAAGACATCACGACTACCCAAATCATATGAGGATCATTGAACGATGCAACCTTTCATACAACCATATCACGTCCCTTTTGTCTCACGACATTTTGGTCATGGATGAGGCATGGAGAACGTCATCCTCCTATCCATGACCGTTACTTTCTCGATCCCTGAGTAGTCTGAGTATAGAAATGGAACTACCTTTCCATTATAGTATGGCCATACATTTCTCAGACTCACTCATCGAGGGGCCCAGTAATGTCTCTCTACGAATGTGAGGGACAAATTCCATCTTGACCATTCACATTCCTACGCATGAAAAACCACTAAGCCTGAACATAGTCTTTATGATCACTTGGTCAAAAGTGACTTTTGACTAGGTCAAAGCTAAGCGTTTCTCATGTATGAATCCATGATGATCTCAGGTCAAAGGGCACAGTGACATGGTTTGTATATGAGAGAAGCTTATGACTTAACCCATGCAGCTCTCTCATAGCGGGTCGGTCCAACACCTTGTACTCTTACATGTGCCTATGACTTTAATTTATATCTCTATATATCTTTAAAGTCATACTGGTCTTATTTCATCTTTGCTCCCACATAGATGACCGACCAGGGACATTTAGGATAAACCATGAGTTATCCAAGGATAGTTATCACAGTAAACATGCAAATAATATGATAACGTAATTAATAAACTCATAAATTAACAATGTTCAAAACATAATGATTGGCCCCTAGGGCACAATTTCCAACAGATATGTCCTTGCCATAGCATGAACATAAAGTTAAAGTATGCATGCATGTAGCTTGATTTACAATGTATTGTGTGACCTTGATAATGTATGCAATTGCTACTAAGATTCCCCAAGAATCTTACCCCAATATTTAAATAAACCCTAGGGCCTTCAACATCCAAGGGCAAAGGAAAGGAGTTGGCTCTTACTTGAAGAGGTAGTAAGCCATAGTAACTTTATATGGCCTTGAACCTTTCTATTTTGGAGGAATGTAATATGAAGCATGCTTTATGTTTTCAATAGTATGATTAAGGTTAGAGGTATACAAGCATGAGTAGAATAGTCCAAGCATGATTAGAAATAGCTAATATAGCTAAGGAAAGTATGCTATGATATGAAGTGGTCAATTAAGTTAAGTTACCCTTCTAAAGGGGGTAAAAAGTCAATTAAAAGGGATTAAAGTTTGACCATTGACCATTTGAGTAAACGAGTGAGTTAGGTTTTGAAATTTGGCGAGCAAAGAGATCTTATTTTTCTCTTTAAAAGGAGGGGTAGTTTGCCTAATTCCGATAACCGAGCAGAAAGTTTTGCCTTTCCAAAGTTAGGCAAAAATCAAGTAAAATCCGAAAATGACCAAATGAACAGTAACTTTTTCAAAGAAAATTGGACTTGAATTCCAAGGAAATCAGTCCAAAAACTATTTTTCCTCAAAATTTTATCCAAAGAGCTTTCCGCAAAACTTAGAATCACTCGATTTTAATTTTTCTACAATTAGTTATGAATTTTCGAAGTTTGCCACATTTTAAGGTGACAATGAATAGTAAACCGTAAATGAAAATTTTCAAACTTGATTTTTCATCATTTGTAGCCTTCATAAGTGATTCCAAATGCTTCCGCAAGATAAGTTATTTGGTATAAACATAAGGTGTTACATTTTTGGTATTAGAGCAAATGGTTCTAGCAACCAGAACAAATTTTAAATTTTAAATTTTTATGCTCTGGATTTTTAGGAAAACATTTTACACTGTTCATTAATAAGTTTATTTGGTTATTAGGATTACAGAAAGCTTAGGTGATGGCTGTCTGTGATAGTGGAAGTGGAAAATAAGAGAGACTATTAGCAAGGTCATGCCCGGTGAGCCATATCCATGGTGGTACGAGGATATTGAGAGGTACGGAGAGCTTAGCACCAAATTCCCAACTATCCATGTAGATTACTTCAGTTTCAAGGGGAAGGCTCCAGAGAGAGACATAGCCACAGTTGTCTCTAATGATGTACCAGCAATCATTAGGATACCTAATGATGATGGAGCAGGTCCAAGTCAGATCCCTCTACCTGAGATTAAGAAAGAGTTTCAGTGCCTTGCTCAGCTAGTATAGGAGTTCCAGTTTAGGAGCTATTTCATTAAGCCTTATGAGCACCAGGAGGCTGATGTGTACTTGAGGTTCTTAGAGGATATTAAGAGCCTCTATTATTGGGTAACTAGAGAGGATCGTACCCTGGGGGATAATGACTGGATCCTAGCCCTATATCATGTAGTTCCCAGGACATGGAAATGGGATGAAGGAATCAACGAGATATGTGACCGCCTACCCAGATGTACCTTCCTGGAGATGGTTGAGGCCATAGAGACTTTTGTATGGGCTACTTTTCCGTGAGCTGATCACGGCTAGTATTAGGCTTATGATGTACATAGTATGAATACTTTTTGGGCTGTAAATAAGTTAGGCTCACTGCTAAGCACCTTGCATAATCCTTTTTGTTGCTGTACAAATGTTAGCTATATAAATATGAGAAGTATGTTTTGCGATAAACGATTGAGAAATTCCTTTATTCTCCCATAGTTAATTAAGAACAAAACAAAATGGTAAGAACACGGAGAGGAGCAAGAAACACTCCTGAGGAACCACATAGAGATCCTATCCAGCAAGTAATGAATAGGCTGGATGAGCGGCAACGAGTCGTACAGCAAATACAAGAGGCACAGTTACGGCAGCAGGAAGAGAGAGACGCTGTTATAGCAGCAACGATTGCTCAGTTACAATAACCTGAGCAAGCACAAGCTGAAGCAGCTCCACAAGTCCAACAGCAAGTACCTGAAGAGCAAGCAGGACTGACTGAGAACCAAGGAGATATTCAGCAGTGGATTACAAAATTTTGCAAGCATAATCCACCAGAATTCAAGGGTTCATTAGAACCACAAATAGCTAAAGATTGGATTACTCGACTGGAGAAGATCTTTCGAGTAATGGGATGTTCATCTGAGATCAAGGCTCAGATGGCAATCTATAAGCTAGAAAAAGAAGCGGATCAGTGGTGGAACAACACTGAGTTAGTACTACAAGCCAGCAACACTCTAGTTGTAACACCTCATGTTTAAATCAATTAACTTTCCTTGTGGAAGCATTTGGAATCACTTTAGAAGGCTACAATTGATGAAAAATCAAGTTTGAAAATCTTCATTTACGGGTTACTATTCATTGTCACCTTAAAATGTGACAAACTTCGAAAATTCATAATTAATTGTAGAAAAGTTAAAATTGAGTGATTCCAAGTTCTACAGAAAGCTCTTTAGATACAATTTTGAGGAAAAATAGTTTCTGAACTGATTGCCTTGAAATTCAAGCTCAATTTCCTTTGAAAAAGTTACTGTTCATTTGGTCATTTACGGATTTTATTGTATTTTTGCCTAACTTTGGAAAAGCATAACTTTTTGCTCGGTTATCAGAATTAGGCAAACTACCCCTCATTTTAAAGAGAAACATTAGATCTCTTTGCTTGCCAAATCTTATGACCTAACTCACTCATTTGATAGGTCAAACTGGAGCTACAAACTCACTACTCCTGGACTTATGTTTTATCCCTTAACATCTCTTTAATTCTTCTTATTTCTTTGGCATACATAACGTGGCCTTACTCTTTCTCATTCATGCTCATACACTTTCATTCATGCCATAAATATTATAATTAAATACATGGCATCATTGGCATCCATAACATAGTTCACAGAATAGTAGAATTATACATTTATCAACAGTCTCATCCATTAACAAGAATAATTATCTACTTACTTCTCCTTGCTTTCCATGCCATTATTGCCCATCATTGATTGACCTAAATGGTTGGTTAGGGAGCGGTGAGATTCAGGAGAATCTCAGTAGCAAACACTACCCATAAGCATGCAAGACATAATGCACATGCATGACATGTTATAACATTAACACATGAATGCCATGGAAAGTAAGCTAAAGCATTTCATGCTTCCATAACATATTGCCAAGGCAAAACATAACATAAACTTGCAAACATAACTTTGCAAACATTTCATCATAGCTTAGTCACATCATGGCAACACAATCACATCATGCAAGCATACATATCAAGCACACAGTATAGGTAAGTTCACTACCTTGTAAAATGGCTTTCCCCTTGCTTTTCCTTTGATTCCCTTGTCTTTCCAACCATGTGGACATTCGGTCAACATCACCAAACATCCTCTTGGATGTTCCAAAGGTCCTAAACATAGTCACATTGATCATACAATCCATTAGGACCACTAGATTACATAAAGTTCAAGACTAGCTTTCTTGAGCCTCAACCCTTTCTCTTAGTCTTAGGGTTTTCTTTGCAACTTTTCTAACATAAATCTTATCATTTCCCATCCTTAAGATCCATTTCTTGTCAATTAGAACCACTTTAGATGGCCTTAGATTCAAGAATACCAAATCTGAAAATTTTGCTTCGCGTGTACTGTTCACGCAGAATTTCCAGAATTTTTGCTCAACTTTGAAAATTCATAATTAATTCTATAAAAATAAAAATTGAGTGGTTCCAAGTCTCACTGAAAGCTCCTTAAGTTAACTTTAAGGGAAAAATAGTTTCAGAAACCAATTCTATGCTGAACAGTACCGGAACTGTACGGAACTTGAAACTCTTTCAAAAGTTCAACACTGTTTCCAGATTTCAAACCCTAACTTTGAAAAATCACCATAAATCGTACACATATCCAAATGAAGTGTTATACCTATGAATTTAAAGCTCACAGCGTGTACTTTAAGCATGCAAAATTTCAGAATCAGATATCCACAGTAACTAATCTGAAATAGGCATAAAATTAGGTGTTATAACCATCACATACCTTGATCTTGAAACTTAAACTTAGGTGGACTTTCTCTCACTAAAAATGGCTCTTTCTCTCTCTAGATCTGATTTTGCAAGAGTTTCCCCTCTTAAAATGGGCTTGCATGAAAATGAACTATGGATGGGGGTACTTATGGGCTTCATACTTTCCATAATTCCACATATGCCCTTCTTGCATAAGACTTGATCTTAGCCCTCCATTCAACCACCCTTTCCACGTATACACATCTTAAGCAACATAGCCTAAGAAGATGACAAGTGTCTTAGTGAGTCATGACTTCAAGAAGCTTGTAGATACTTCTAGAGATTTCTAGTTCCCTCTAGGTTCTTCTATACTCTTCTTGATTACTCTAGATTCTTCTAGATGGTTTTGGATTTTTCTAACAACTTGAACAATTCCTTTCATGCCCATTCATCAACTTGGCATTAAAATAGAGAGGAAATAAATGGAAAATTTGTGTAAAAATATTTCCTTAATTATTTCTCCACTTATCAAGCCAATCTTGTACTGTGATTGAGCTCAAGATATTATTATCTTTTCATTTCATTATCCATGATTTTGTGATATTTTCTGGCCCTTTTTTAATGATAATTGTGCTTAATTTAGATTAAGAGTCCTTACTTTAAGTTAGTGTCATTTTGAGGATTAAATTGTCATAATTGGTTATTAATTGGACTCAATTGATTTCTAGGACAATTGATACTTCAATTTGTTGCCTTCTATTGTAGAACACTAAAGATTGGGACCAGAATTGAAGAACTCAAGGCACAAGAAGCAAGAAAGGATCCTCTGCCTAAGTTCGTCACGGCACACATCTGACTTCGCTGCGGCGAACCTCTCGTATCAGCAAATCTCAGACCCGACCATTTCGGGAAATTTTGACCTACCCATCCCCAGAAACTGACCCATGCACGCAATTTTCGGGTTAGAAACCCTATTTTGGGTATGATGAGGTCAGACTCTCATTATTCAGCCTCCACCTAGTTTCTATCATCTTCTTCTCTCATCTCTCTCTCAGAAACCCTAATCCCCATTTCCATTTCTTCTATCTGCTACTGTCATGGCTGAAGAACAATCTCTAGTTGGAGCTGATTCAAGAGCTATGATGAGCTAAGCTTCTCAACTCTTGAATATGGTGGAAGAAGCATGAGCTCCAAGAGCTTCAAAAGGGGAGTTAGCTTCATCCATAAGTTCTAGTTCTTTATTTATGAATTTTTAGGTCTTAGGATTTGTAAATTTGGGCTGAACTATTTTGATTATGGTTGTAATCAATTCTGGATGATTATCTTGTGTATTGGATTAGTTAATGTTGAATTTGAGCTTCAATATATGTGGTTACATATATGTTTCTATGCAACTCTTTTGATACTCTCTTTCTTGCATGGTATTGTTTGATTGTTGAGTTAATCTAGGCTTGCATTAAACCAAGTGCATTAATTAATCTTAATACACACACTAAGTGAGCTTAATAGGATCTTATGAGATGGGTGCCATTGATTAAGATCCTAGACTTAAAGAGTTCTTTAAGGTTTTTCATTTAGAAAACTTGGTATTTTTACTCCCAAAATTATTTTGAACTATGATTGCTTCAAAGCCATTTTCAAGAGATTACCTATCATTAATTTCCACTACTTTACTACTATCTTAGAAAAATCCAAAAACATAGTAACTTAGATTTGATTTAATTGCATTTAGTTTTGGCATTTCATTAAATGTTAAAAACCCAAAAACCCCCCTTTTTCATTACTCTGCATAACATTTAGTCTAACCTAGATAACTAACTAAGGCTCCCAAAAGAGAAACGACCCGAGTTTGCATTACTGCATAGCTTGGATAAATTTTTGAGTGAGAACCCCTAAGTGAACGATAAGAAAGGCTCTCTTTCATACCGTATCAGATATTTTTCGGGTCCTAACTTACCTTGTATCACCGGGACAACTTCTTCTTAAAATTCTAGCCAATAAAAGGTACATATATGGCACCATCTCAGAGGAGCATAGATGAAAATAATTAGCTTTGCTGACAGGCTACTTGACCTTACTGAGGCATGCAATAGAGATTTCACTATAATGGGTAGACAAAAGACTGTCTAAAATATTCCCGTACTGCGTTCTGATTTTTATGCTGTCTATAAATATCTTCTAGTGACTCAGCATGATGACTCGTAGGTGTCATGATTACGCTTGGTGACTCAGCATGATGACTCGTCAGTGTCATGATTACGCTTGATGACTCAGCATGCTGATTCAACATCGTCATGATGGCTCTTAGATATTTTCTTTGGTTTTGTCTCCTATTTAGGGGACAAAATTATTTAATATTTGACTGGAGCATTTTATTTAATCCAGAGCTCCAAAAATTCATCCAAAAATATCATAAAATTCCTCATATTCTAGAGAAAATCTGTGAATTTTCTCAAGTCATAACTCAACCTGTAGTCCCACTTAAAAATCATTCTTTAAAATGCCCTTTTTCGGCACAACTGGCTTTTAAGTATTCTTAAAGCCATTTTGCTGGTCTTCTGGGGATGAGACTAATTTTATAATTTTCTATAGTCTCTTAGGTTATACATTCCCATTTTACCATAATTTTCTGAGGTTTCCTTATGACTCAAACAATTAAATCTACCTCTACGTCTCAAACTGAGCCATAAACTTATAAATTCCTTTTAAGTTACCTCAGGGGTATTTTCATCATCTCTCTTCACAAAAGAGCCTTAGAATATTATTTCCCATTTTCTGGGATTTTCTTAGAATTTTCTAAGTACTTTCCATTTTTACCCTTAATGGCTGTAACTTTCTGAATTTACGGTTTTACCCCTGCTTAGGCTCAACCTCATAAAACCATCTCTTTGAGGCTTCTAACTTAACCTTTGGTCTGTATCTAGCCTCTTTTCTCTTTCTGGGCCTTTGAGACTTTACTGAAGCCTCTAACTTTAATTACACTTTAGCCCCTTAAAACCTTCACTTTACAGTTTAGTCCTTGAAACTGCTTTAACTTCCTTTCTCATCTTTAGGACCTCTACTAAAAAGGGGTCTGGTAGCCTATCCCATTTAGGCTATTTCTAGTACTTCTAGACCCAAAAATCGGGATGTTACACTAGTAACATGGGAGGTGTTCAAGGAAAGGTTCTACTAGAAGTACTTTCCCCGATCAGCGCAAGATAAAATGGAAGCTGAGTTCCTAGTGTTGCAGCAGGGGAATAATGAAACCTTTGATGACTACCTAGCAAAGCTCATTTGGTTGTCCTGTTATTCTGCTTATCTAAAACGTCTTAACGATGAACGGTGGAATACGGAGAAGTTGGTCAGAGGATTAAAGCCAACACTAAGGGAGGTCGTGGCGCCTCAATAGATAGAGAGTTTCAATAAGGCAGTTGAAGTTTGCTGTATTACTGAATCGAGTCAAAATCATCGAGGAATGATGCCAGTAGCTTTGAGAACTGAGAGACCCCTACCAAGGCCGAGTCAAGAAGGAACATCTTATGTTAATAAGAAGAGGAAGAGGCCTGGCTCTGGCAGAAAGATGAGAAAAGGGAACAGACGTGCAGAGGGGTTTGATATCACACGGAAGGCCAAGGAATGTGAGAAGTGCGGCAAGAATCATGGCGACAGGCCATGTTTATTTAGCCAAAATGTGTGCTATAGATGTGGGAGACCGGGACACTTTTCAAAGGAATGCCCACAAGGGGCAGAAGGGACAAGACAGCAGACCCAAGGTAGAGTGTTTGCCCTTACACAGGAAGAGGCTCGTAAGTCACCTGACATGATCCAAGGTATGATCACTGTTAATGATTGCCTTGTGTATGCCATGTTTGACTCAGGTGCTAGCCATTCCTTTATATCGCATGACTGTGTTGGGCGATTGGGTTTGACTGTTGATACCTTGCCATATGATATTGTTGTTTCTACTCCCACTAGTCCTCAAGTTGTGACTTCTAAAGCATGCCTGAATTGTGTGGTCTGTTATGAGCATTGCTACACTGCCATTGACTTGATATGCATGCCTTTTCATGATATTGATGTGATAATTGGTTTGAATTGGTTGTCTGCCAATAACATACTTCTAGATTGTGGTAAGAAAATATTAATATTACCCTCTAAGGAAGAAATCCCTAGAAGAGAAGTAAGTTTAAATTACATAACTGAAGCTGAAGCGAGTAGATGTTTACGGCATGGATGTCAGGGATATTTTGTATTCTTCTCGATTCGAGCAGAGGTAGAAGAAGGAATTGAAGAAATACCGGTAGTGAAAGACTTTCCGGAGGTATTTCCAACAGAGATTAGTGGAATTCCGCCTGAGCGAGAAGTGGAGTTTGCGATTGACCTTGTACCGGGGACAGGACCAATATCCAAAGGTCCATATCGAATGGCTCCCAACGAAATGGTTGAGCTAAAGAGACAAATCGAGGAGCTGTTGGAGAAGGGTTTTATAAGACCAAGTGTATCTCCCTGGGGTGCTCCAGTACTCTTTGTGAAAAAGAAAGACGGTAGTCTGAGACTATGCATCGACTATAGGGAGCTAAACAAGGTGACGATAAAGAACAAATATCCTTTACCGCGGATCGATGATCTATTAGATCAACTGGTAGGAGCAACAATATTCTCAAAGATCGATCTACGACCAGGATACCATCAACTGTGGATAAAGACGGGAGATGTTTCAAAGACTGCATTTAGGACCCGATACGGATACTATGAGTTCCTAGTGATGCCGTTTGGATTGACGAACGCACCTGCTATTTTCATAGACTACATGAACCAGATTTTTAGACCATACTTAGATCTGTTTGTGGTAGTTTTTATTGATGACATACTAATGTACTCCAAAACTCAAGAAGAGCATGAGCAGCACTTGAGAATTGTGCTAAGTACACTGAAAGAGAAACAACTCTACGCCAAGCTCAGTAAATGTGAGTTTTGGTTAAAGGAAGTTAAATTCCTAGGCCATGTGATTAACCATGAAGGTGTGGCCGTAGATCCCAGTAAAGTTGAATCAGTACTGAACTGGGAGCAGCCTAAGACAGTTACAGAGATACGAAGTTTCTTAGGGCTGGCAGGTTACTACAGGAGATTTATCCAGGACTTCTCTAGAATTGCCCAAGCGCTGACAAAGCTAACCAGAAAGAACCAACAGTTCTCATGGGACGAGAAATGTAAGGCAAGTTTTCAGGAGCTGAAGCGAAGGCTAACCTCTACCCTAGTACTAGTTATCCCCAATCCGACACTACCATATGTAGTGTACATAGATGCTAGCAAACAGGGATTGGGATGTGTACTCATGCAGCAAGGGAGAGTTGTCACCTACGCCTCGCGCCAGTTAAAGTCTCACGAGGAGAATTACCCCACTCATGACCTGGAGCTTGCAGCCATAGTGTATGCCTTGAAGATATAGAGGCATTATCTGTATGGGGCAACTATAGAATTGTTTTGTGATCACAAGAGTCTCAAGTACCTGCAAGATCAGAAAGAACTTAATATGAGACAAAGAAGATGGATGGAGTTGCTGAAAGATTATGACTACCAGATCAAGTATCATCCGGGAAAGGCCAATGTAGTGGCTGATGCCTTGAGTAGAAAAGTGGTGCAGGTAGCCACCCTCATGATCAAAGAGGGTGATCTGTTAGAAGACATAAGGGACTGGGGTCCTATTTATCATATGCAGTTAACGGCAAATGATGTGGCTAATGAGCCATTAGTGCAGAGTACAACTGTTGATATAATAAAACAAATTAAAGGAGCTCAAAGAGGGGATCCTTAAGCAAAGACCCTTCGAGCTAAAGTCTTGGGCAACGAGACAAGAGATTTTGAGATCTCAACAGAGGGAATGATAGAATTTAGAGGAAGATCGTATGTCCCTCCCGTAGATGATCTCAAGAAGCAGATTCTAGATGAGGCACATAAAAGCAAATATACGATTCATCCAGGAATGACCAAGATGTATCAAGACATCAAGTTATTATTTTGGTGGCCTGGTATGAAACGAGATGTCACTGAGTACGTGACAAAGTGCCTTACATGCCAGAAAGTGAAGACGGAACACCAGAAGCCGTCAGGATCTTTACAACCCCTTAATATTCCTGAATGGAAATGGGATAGTATCTCTATGGATTTCATAGTAGGACTACCTCGTACATCATCAGGATATGATGCAATATGGGTCATAGTTGACAGACTGACAAAGTCAGCCCATTTCCTGGCTATTAAAGTTAAATATTCGCCGGAAAAGTTAGCGAGGTTATACATTAAAGAAATTGTAAGATTACATGGGGTTCCAAAATGCATTGTGTCAGACAGGGATCCAAGATTCATGTCGAGATTCTGGAAAGCAGTTTCAGTACAGCTTACCATCCATAAACGGACGGACAAACAGAACGAACGATACAGACACTAGAAGATATGCTGAGAGCGTGCATTTTGGATTTGAAAGGGAGCTGGGATGAATATCTGCCTTTGGCAGAATTCGCGTACAACAACAGTTACCATTCCAATATCCAAATGGCACCATACGAGGCATTATATGGAAGAAAGTGTAGATCCCCGCTTTATTGGACCGAACTCGGAGAGAGAAAAGTCTGGGGTCCAAAATAGTGGATCGTACCTCTGAACAGATTAAACAGATCAAACAGAGGTTACTCACAGCTCAAAGCAGACAGAAGAGTTACGCTGATAGTAGGAGAAAGCCATTAGAGTTTGAGGTTGGGGACCATGTGTTCCTGAAAGTATCTCCAACTACTGGAGTAGGACGATCCATTAAAGCAAGAAAGTTGACGCCTAAATATGTGGGACCATTCCAAATTCTCTCAAAAGTAGGACCAGTAGCCTATCGACTGGCCTTACCCCCAAATCTGAGTCAGTTACATAACGTCTTCCATGTTTCTCAATTAAAGAAGTACAATCCGGATCTAGAACATGTGCTAGAATATGATCATATTGAACTAAAGAACAATCTGACATTTGAAGCGAGACCAGAACAAATAGTGGACCGGAGAGTCAAGCAGTTGAGGAACAAGGGAATTCCTTTGGTCAAAGTGATTTGGAAAGATTTAAATCAAGAAGAGGCCACGTGGAAAAAGGAGGACAAAATGAGGAGCAAGTATCCAGAGCTCTTCACTTAAGGTATGTGTTAAAATTTCGAGGACGAAATTTATTTTAAGGGGATAGAAATGTAACATCCCAAAATTTCTAACCTAGAAATAGGGAAATATGTCATACCCTGATATCTTTAGTATGATTAATGAAAGATTTAGGGTTGACCAAGGCCAGGTGAGATAAAAGATAGATAAACAGCATAACAATTGAAGTGAGAACTGAAAAAGGACCAAATTGTCATTTTTAAAATGATTGGTCTACAAAGGGCATTATCGTAATTAGTGTCCGGAAATCCTAAAAATTTCCAGTAAATCATGGCAAATAGAATTAATGCCGTAGAATGGTATTTGAGGTCTAGAAAGTAAATACAGGTTGAAAATAATTTATTCAAAATTATTTTAATTATTAATATTCTGGCTAAATTAAGGAAAATTAGCCAATATTAATTTTTAAAAAATACTTAGAGATCTCAGAAAATTATGAAAAATTAGAGGACATTCATTTAGGAATTATGGAAATTTATAAAATTATTTCCAACCATAAATGATAAGGAGGTTAGCTTTAATTGAATTTAAAGCTAAATTAATATTGGTAGATTTTCTGTTTTTACAGAAATGACAATTTAAGGAGTTATAGAGGGAGAAAAATTATGAAATTAATTAGGAAATACCCCTTTACTGAGACATAATTAATGGTGAGCTGATATAAGAATTTTGAGATACTAGAATTTTTCAGCTATCAGATAAAATAAACCAGTACTATATTAAGACTCAGTGAACTGTCTGGACAACAGGGGTGATAAAATTTCCTACAGATGGACAAGGACACATGTCACGCCTAAATTGGCCAAGAAAAGAAAAAAGAAAATAATAAATCAAAATAGGTTAAAACCTAATTAGGTTTAAGTAAGATGATTAGGGTTAAGTCATCTTCCGTAGGATTGTGACATGTGGCAAACATGGTTCATTGGATGGCTAGGATTCAACCATCTACTTTTGAAAAGTCAAAAGTTTCTAGAAGGTTGATTAGCCAAGTTAATCAAAGGATTAAGAGAGTAAACCTTGATTAGAGCCTAATTAATCTTAATGGATAAGAAGAGATGACATAAGCCCTAATGACTCATCATCCAAGTGTCAACATATTAAGCTACCTAGCCTAAGATTTGTACATGTGGAAAGAGGTAAAAATTGGAGGGCTAAGATTAAGTCTTATGCAAGAAGGGCATATGTGGAATTAGTAAAATATGAAGCCTATAAATACCCCCTCACATGTTCATTTCATGCAAGACCTTTCAAGTAGGAAACCTCTTGCAATTTTCGTGTAGAGAGAGAAAGAGGAGAATTCTAGTGAGAGAAAGTCATCTGGAAGCAAGGTAAGCTTCTAAAACTCTTCCATTTCAAGTTATAATGATGGTATGTTAGTTTTAGGCTATTTTAATGATGGTAGAAAGTCATTTTCCTAAGGGGAAGTGCTGTCCAAATTTTATCAAAATGATAGGGAATGGTTTAGATGAAGATTAAGCATGGTTAAAGGTTAAAGATTAAGTGGTTACATGTTAGTTTGGTTGAAAATCCTTTTCCCTACAAATATATATATGGTTCGGCCAAGCTAAGTCAATGGGAAGGGATTGGATTTTCATAAAACTAATATGATAAATGGATTCTACATGAAAAATTATGTAGGAAAGGCCTAAGAAAGTTCAAGAATCAAAGCTAGAAAAATAAACCCTAAAAATCAAGAAAAAGGGGTTTAAAGGGTTATGTTAAGTTGTGAAGTTGCAATGATACTTAATGTTGTGTCATTGATTGCCTAATAGGCTATACATAACAAAGGGGCAAAGATCTAGTCAAGAGAAAGAGTTCAAAAGGAAGGAAAGCATTCAAGGTAGCTTTTGCAATTCATTATATTAGAGTGTTACCTTACTTTGTATGATTATGGCTATGTGTTTTGCTAATCTGTTATGCTATGAGGTGGATGAGAATGTTATGTTATATGATGTTGCCTCATGCAAATTATGCCTTGGCTTATGCTATGTTGAGTGCTATGAATGTTTATGATGATATGTCCTTGCCATAGCATGAACATAAAGTTAAAGTATGCATGCATGTAGCTTGATTTACAATGTATTGTGTGACCTTGATAATGTATGCAATTGCTACTAAGATTCCCCAAGAATCTTACCCCAATATTTAAATAAACCCTAGGGCCTTCAACATCCAAGGGCAAAGGAAAGGAGTTGGCTCTTACTTGAAGAGGTAGTAAGCCATAGTAACTTTATATGGCCTTGAACCTTTCTATTTTGGAGGAATGTAATATGAAGCATGCTTTATGTTTCCAATAGTATGATTAAGGTTAGAGGTATACAAGCATGAGTAGAATAGTCCAAGCATGATTAGAAATAGCTAATATAGCTAAGGAAAGTATGCTATGATATGAAGTGGTCAATTAAGTTAAGTTACCCTTCTAAAGGGGGTAAAAAGTCAACTAAAAGGGATTAAAGTTTGACCATTCACCATTTGAGTAAACGAGTGAGTTAGGTTTTGAAATTTGGCGAGCAAAGAGATCTTATTTTTCTCTTTAAAAGGAGGGGTAGTTTGCCTAATTCCGATAACCGAGCAGAAAGTTTTGCCTTTCCAAAGTTAGGCAAAAATCAAGTAAAATCCGAAAATGACCAAATGAACAGTAACTTTTTCAAAGAAAATTGGGCTCGAATTCCAAGAAAATCAGTCCAGAAACTATTTTTCCTCAAAATTTTATCCAAAGAGCTTTCCGCAGAACTTAGAATCACTCGATTTTAATTTTTCTACAATTAGTTATGAATTTTCGAAGTTTGCCACATTTTAAGGTGACAATGAATAGTAACCCGTAAATGAAAATTTTCAAACTTGATTTTTCATCATTTGTAGCCTTCATAAGCGATTCCAAATGCTTCCGCAAGATAAGTTATTTGGTATAAACATAAGGTGTTACAACCTAAATGGTTGGTTAGGGAGGGGTGAGATTCGGGGGAATCTCAGTAACAAACAATATCATATTAATCATGCTAGATGGATGCTAATACACTACACGTAACTTGTTTATTCTCTTGTTAATTAGTGACATATTAGCATGCTCAAAGCTAACTTCTTGATGCATGGCCATGGAGACATAATCTACTCATCATGAATAGCAATTACAACAGTTAAAACATGTCACAATAACATTCAATAACATGTACACGGCAACACACAAGCATACAACATCAAGCAATGACAATAGGTAAGTTCACTACCTTGCACCTCAACTTTCCTCTTACTTTTCCTTTGACTCCCTTGACTTTCCAACCATGTGGGCATTCAGTCAACATCACCAAACATCCTCTTTGATGTTCCAAAGGTCCTAAATATAGTCACATAGATCATACAATCTATTAGGAACACTAGATTACATAATATTCAAGACTAGCTCTCTTGAACCTCGACCCTTTCTCTTGGTTTTTAGGGTTTTCTTTCTAACTTTTCTAACATAAATCTCATCATTTCCCATCCCTAAGATCAATTTCTTGTCAATTAGGACCACTTTATATGGCCTTATATTCAAGAAGATCAAATCTGAAAATTATGCTTCGCGGGTACTGTTCACCCAGAAATTTCAAAATTTTTGCTCAACTTTGAAAATTCATAATTAATTCTAAAAAAACAAAATTGAGTGGTTCCAAGTCTCACTGAAAGCACCTTAAGTTAAATTTACACGAAAAATAGTTTTAGGAAGCAATTCTATTGGGAACAGTACCGAAATTGTACGGAACTCGACACTCTTCCAAAGGTTCAACACTGTTTCCAGATTTCAAACCCTAACTTTGAAAAATCACCATAAATCGTACACATATCCAAATGAAGTGTTCTACCCCTGGATTTAAAGCTTACAAAGTGTACTTTAATCATGCCAAATTTCAGAATCATATACAAAGAGAAACTAATTTGAAATAGGCATCAAATCAGATGCTATAACCATCACATATCTTGATCTTGAAGCTTGAACCTAGGTGGACTTTCTCTCACTAGAAATAGCTCTTTCTCTCTCTAAATGCAAGAGCGGCAGAGTTTCCCCTATGGTTACTTGCTTGGCTGAAAATGTGAGGGGAGGAGTGCCTATTTATAGCCAAAAATTTGGCTTGAATGGACCAAAATGCCCTTGATGGCTAATAGAAAGGGTAAGGGCAATTTTGGAACTTCAAGTTGACTTTTACATCATCATTACATCATCTTCTTGCATCATGCTTACCTCATCCTTCTAAAAGATGCCAAGTGTCACAAATGTGGTGGAGGAGAAGGGAGATTAGATCCTAGCCGTTGGATCAAGTTTGTTTCCTAAGTTTCCTCTGAATTTACTTAGCCCACATTTCTCCGGCTTTCTTTATAGCCTTCCAGAGCTCAAAAAATTCTTCTGTCTGCTCCATAAATATCTTTTAATTCTATAGAATATCTATGAATTTTCTTAGGCTATAACACTTCTTTTAAGCCTTGCATAAAAATTCATTTACTAAAATATCCTTTTATCAGTATAATTGGCTTTTTAATTTATTAAAGCCATTCCACTGGCCTTTTGGTTGCGGGACTAATTTTATAAATTAGTAAAACCTTTCAACCACTTAATCTTATTTTTGTATACATTTTTGAGGTCTCTTGCTATTTTAAATAATTACCTCAAACAATGTACTTTTTACTGGCCATAACCTTATAAATTCCATTCAAGCTGTCTCAAGGGTATTTTCATCTTTTCTCTTCACAGAAGAGCCTTAGAGTATTATTTCCTATTTTCTAGGATTTTCTTGGAATTCTTTGTATACTCTTCCATTTTTACCCCTATTAATCATAACTTTCTGAATTTACGGTTTAGTCCCTACTTGGACTTAACTTTATATAATCCTCTCTTTGAGGTTTCTAACTTAACCCTTGGCCTGTAACTAGCCTGCTTTCTCTTTTGGGCCTTCGAGACTTTATTGGAGCCTTTAACCTTGATTATACTTGAGCCCCTGAGAACTTTTACTTTGCAGTTTAGTCCCTGAAACTGCTTTAATTTTCTTTCTCGTCTTTGGGACCTCTACTAATAGGGGTCTGGTAGCCTATCCAATTTAGGCTATTTCTGGTACTTCTAGGCCCAAAAGTTTAGATGTTACACTCATCAACAGAATCAGTAGAGTATAGGTCAAAGTAAAAAGAATCATTTTGCAATTTGATTTCAGAGCAAGCATCCTCAACAGCAATATCTATCATGTTAACACCTAAAAGTGAATAGTCCTCATAAGGATGTTTCATTGCTTCATACATATTAAAAGAAACTTTATTATCACCACACTTCCACTGTAATGGTACCCTCTTTCATGCTAATCATGGTATTAGCAATCCTTAAGAAAGGTCGACCAACGATTAGTGTGGTGTCATTTACAGGCTTAGAAGACATGTCAAGCATATAGAAATCAGCAGGAAAAACCAAACCCTTAACTTGGACCAAAATATCCTCAATAATGCCCTCAAGATACCTAATAGTCCTATCAACCAGTTGGAGTACAACAGTAGTAGACTTAAGAGTATTGGCTCCTAGTGAAGTGTAAATAGACTTAGGCATAACATTAATGGCTACTCCTAGATCTGGCAGGGCTCCCCTTATAGTGACTTTTCCTATAGTGCAAGGGATGGTGAAAGATCCAGGGTCTTGGCATTTTACTGGGACTTGGGGTTTAAATAAGGCAGACACATTAGAGGGCAATTGGACTCTTTCATTATGTTTAAATCTCCTCTTTTGTGTACATAGCTCTTTTAGAACTTTTGCATATTTAGGAATCTTTTTAATCAGGTCAAGCAAGGGTATGTTCACTTCTACCTTCCTAAAAGTCTCAAGCAACTCATAATCATGCCTTTCATTGCCTATTTTTACATTTTTCAAGTAAGAATAAGGAAAAGGTAGTTCATTGATATTTACCTCCTTACCTTCTTTGCTCAAGGCTCCTTGCTTACTTGGTTCAGATTCCTTTGTATTCCCCTTGCCATCATGCTTGGTAGTGGACTCCTTCTATCATAATTTCATCTCCTTAGAGCTTTTGGACTTCTTAACCTCTTGAGGTGATGATGGCAGCTCATCACAAGCGATCTCCTCATCAACGGTCTCATCCTCCTTTTCATTAAACTTTACTTGCTTCCCACTTCGAAGAATGATAGCATTCAAACCCTTAGGGTTTATAACAGTGTTGGAGGGAATAGTGCCACTGCTCCTAGCTTGCTACTCACTTATGTTATTGGATAGCTGAGTTACATATGAATTGATGTTCTCAACCTTTGTCTCCTAATGCTCCATCCTTTTTCTCTAGGGCACTAAATCTAGCATCATTTTTAGAGGAGTCTTGTTAAATCAAAGAAGCCAAAGAGTTGAACTGATTAGCATTAGAAGTCCTTTCTTCTTTTGTCAAGGCCATCATGCTATTCAGGAGTTGATTTGTGTCTTCTTGCAGAGGAATAATTAAGGCCTGAGGTTGGTTTTGGAACTGGTTTAAGGATGAACCAGCTCCTTCACTCTTTTGAAATCTATTTTGAGGTCTACTCTCTTCATTCCTCTAACCAGGTCGAGGGTTTGCTTTCCACCCCTCATTATAGGTATTAGAGTAAGGGTCCCACTTCTAATCTGGACGACCCTAGAAAGCTGCAGATACTTCTTCATATCGGCCTAGACAGACACTGGAAATATGCATCACCGAACCACAAGTCTCACAACTAGGGGCAATAATATCCATAGGGGCTGGTGGTCTATGAACACTCATATTCTTCAACTCCGCAGTGATAAGGGATAATTAAGAAGTCACCTTGCTCTCCAAAGAATCGACTTTTGAGTCCAAAGTATCCATTCTTCTGTTATGAAAGGTAGAAGCTCCCAATTCATGTACCGCTCTAGTGTCTCTTACACCATATTGCTGATGATTCAGGGTCATTTTCTTGATCAAATCCCAGGCCTTCTTAACAGTGGAGATGAGGGAAACATCCTTATGAGGACTTTTCACTTTTGGGTGTTAACATGATAGACATTGCTGTTGAGGATGCTTGCTCTGAAATTGAATTGCAACATGATTCTTTTTATTCTGACCTTTGCTCTACTGACTTCAATGATGAAGATGAATCTGTTTCTTCTTTTTCATCTGTTTACTCATCTCTTTCTACTTGTTCATGTGGTGGTAACGTGACATGCCTTGACTGGACTGTAGTTAATTACATGCTTTCCATCCCATATACATTCTTTGTGTCATCCACCGATGCGGATTTGAATTGTGATTCCTCTATTATCAGTGATGATTCCCTTGGGAAAAGGTTTTATGTTGATATTTCAGATTACCCTAACATTTCAGAAGCTGATGCTGAAATAGAGAATGATGGTATAGGAAAGAAATCCTCCAAGGCAGTTGCTGCTGTAGATCAACTTCAAGTTGGTTAAACACTTGGAGATGAGGGAAATTGTGAAGCTTATCATATTCAAACAGAGCTGTCATTGGTTGAAGGAAAGGGGAGTAATTTGTCTCTCTTAAACTTCGTAAACTGATCCCTTCTATTGTGCAACCACCTATACTTGATTTGAAACCTCTACCCCTACTCTGAAATATGCTTTCCTTGCGTCTAATGAACAGTTACCTGTTATTATTGCTAACTCACTGTCTGAGGGTGAGGAAGAGAGACTTTTATCTAGTTTAAGGGAGTATAAAAGGGTAATAGGGTGGACCTTAGCGGATATCCCTGGAATTAGTCCGGCTATTTGCACACACAAGATTCTTCTTAGTGAGGGATCAAAACCAGTGAGGTAGCCCCAAAGACGACTGAACCCTCTTATACTTGATGTAGTTAAGAAGGAGATTACTAAGCTTTTAAGCGTAGGGATTATCTATCCTATTTCTGATAGTGATTGGGTCAGTCCGGTACACTTAGTACCTAAAAAGAGTAGGGTGACGGTGGTTAAGAATGAATGGGATGAGCTTATCCCTATAAGGGTGCAAAATTCATGGCGTGTGTGCATAGACTATAGAAAACTCAATGATACCACACGAAAAGATCACTTCCCTGTCCCTTTTACAGATCAAATGTTAGAGAGGCTTGCTGGCAAGTCACATTATTGCTTTCTAGGTGGCCTTTCAGGTTATTTTCAGGTTCCTATAGCCCCCAAGGATCAGGACAAAACCACTTTTACATGCCCCTTCAGTACCTACGCTTATCGTAGGATGCCATTTAGGTTATGTAATGCTCCAAGCACCTTTCAAAGGTGCATGATGGTGATTTTTAGTGACCTCCTTGAGAAAAACATAGAAGTCTTCATGGATGACTTCACAGTCTATGGGGAGAGCTTTGATCAGTGCCTAAATAGCCTAAAACATGCCTTGAGAGGTGCATAGATAAGAAGTTGGTCTTAAATTTTGAGAAATGTCACTTTATGGTAAGTAGTGGGATAGTCTTAGGCCACCTAATCCCCTAAAAGGGGATTGAGGTTGATAAGGCTAAAATTAAAGTTATTTCCTCACTTCCTTACCCCACCTATCTTAAAGATTTAAGATCATTCTTGGGGCATGGAGGGTTTTACCGATGATTTATTAAAGATTTTAGTAAAGTTGCCCTACCCCTTTCTACTTTGTTGAAAAAAGATGTTGAATTTAACTTTGATGACAATTGTAGACATGCCTTTGATATTCTTAAATCTATGCTTGTTTCACCTCCAATTTTAACTGTACCTAACTGGGATTTACACTTTGAACTATCATGTGATGCTTCTAATTTTACAGTGGGTGTCATGCTTGGTCAAAAGGAGGAGAAGCAATCCAGAGTCATAGCTTATACCTCTAAAACACTTGATCCAACTCAAGTCAACTATACTACCACCGAGAAGGAGATGTTTGCTATTGTATTTGCCTTGGATAATTTAGGCAATGTCTAATCAATTCTTGAGTGGTTGTGTTTATAGATCATACAGCTGTCCACTATCTACTCAAAAAGCCACAATCCAAGCCAAAACTGATAAGGTAGGCTTTGCTTCTGTAAGAGTTTGATATTGAGATAAAAGATCAAGCCGCAGCAGTGAATCAAGTAACCAATCACCTAAGTAGGCTACTAAAGGACACAAGGGGAGTATACTCTTTTGAACTCACTTGTGATTCTTTTCTTGATTCCGCTTTATGTGCTTTGGTTGTTAAAGAGCCTTGGTATGCTGATATTGTTAATTATCTCATGATTAGACTCACCCCTCCTTTTATGTCTAGATTTCAGGCACAGAAGCTTCGAAGCGAGTCCCCACACTATATATGGGATGCACCTCATCTTTGGCGAATGTGTAGTGATCAAGTTATTAGGAAGTGCGTGCCAAATGAAGATTTCGAGCCTATCATTTCAGCTTGCCATTCCATGGTTTGTGGGGATCATTTTAGTACAAGGAAAACATCTAGGAAAATCTTAGATTCTAGATTTTATTGGCCAACCCTTTTAAAGACTCTTTTGCATTTTGTCGGTCCTATGATAAATGTCAACGTTTTGGAGGGTTAGAAAAAAGGCATGAAATGCCTCAACAACCTTTATTGTTTTGTGAAATCTTTGATGTTTGGGGTATTAATTTCATGGGACCCCTTCCTTCATCCTTTGGTTTTGTTTATATTTTGTTAGCTGTAGATTATGTGTCCAAATGGATAGAAGCGATACCTTTAGGAAAGATGATGCCCAAGCTGTTTCAAAATTTCTTAAATCAAATATTTTCTGCAGGTATAGGATCCCTAAGGCTGTAGTGAGTGACAGGGGTACACATTTCTATAATAGGATTGTAGATAATCTTTTTTCAAATTTGGTGTCACTTATAAAGTCTCTACTACCTACCAATCCCAAACCAATGGTCAAGCTAAAATTTCAAATAGAGAGGTAAAGCACATACTGGAAAAGATCGTCAAGCCTTCCAAAAAAGACTGGAGTTTACGCTTGGAAGAAGCATTGTGGGCTTACCGGACAGCATACAAATCACTTATTGGCATGTCCCCTTACCGCGTGGTCTTTGGGAAAGCTTGTTATTTACCAGTGGAGCTCGAGCACAAGGCCTATTGGGCAGTCAAGCAGTGCAACCTGAATATAGAGTCTGCTGGAAAGGAAAGGAAGTTGCAACTGCAAGAGTTGGAGAAGCTTAGACTTGAAGCCTATGAAAACTCCAGACTCTAGAAAACAAAGTTCATGCATGACCGGGCAATCCTATAGAAGCACTTCAAAGAGGGCGACTGAGTATTGTTGTATAAGGCTCGGTTCACCTTTAAGCAAGGAAAATTCAACACTAGATGGGACGGGCCCTACACGGTCACAAGAGTGCACAACTTTGGCATGGTTGAGCTTTTGCATGAGGAGACTAGAGCCAGAATCAAAGTCAATGGCCATCTATTGAAGCTGTACCCTGAGAATCAAAAGCCTCCTTAATTCTCAAGTTGTTTCGTTCATTCACCCATTTACTGACTTTTGCCCTATTATTGCACGGATAGGGTACCTTGCTCCATCTTGAGCAACATCAATTCTAACTTGGAGGACCAATTCCTATTTTCTCTAGGAAGATTCCTAGCCAAGACCTTATCCCCTGGAAAGGGTGCCTCTCAACCTAAACCCCAAGTGACTGAGTATCTTTTAATATTAAGGGGAACATGTGAACTTCTAAGCTAGTTCCCTGCATAGCTATATGTCTCGTTCTCTTCTTCTTGATCCTTAAGACATTTCACTAGGGCTCTCCATCTTAACTTCACTATCTTAGAGTTCCTATTCATCCATTCTAGGACTTAAGATAGCTATTCTATCATGGTGCCCTAGCCCTAACGAGGCTGTAAGAGTTTATCTAGCTTAGGTTGCCATTTACACCTTCTTAGTGGTGTAAAGACTCAACCCCTAACTATCTTATTTAACTCCTTATCATTACTTTTCTTTTTGACAGGGAATCTAGTAACTCTCAATAGTGGCTACTACTCTCTTCCTGACTTCTACTTATCTTACTCTCTGTGACCTCTAAAAGTCGTTATGTCTCGTTGAGATACTATCTCAACATCTGAGAGTTATTGTGTTTGTTCTTTGTGACCAGAATCCTTGTTTGCAGTGATAGAAGTTATCACCTGCTTTGGTAATCACTCCATATCCATCCATCACCACTAATTCCCTTGGTTTATCATGATGAAACACACTTTTCTCTTAACCTCTGCTAGTCTTACGTAGCTTTATTATAGTACCATTGCCTATCTGGGCTTCTGTTATGAAGTTTAACTTAACTTCCAGATTTACTCCATTTCTCTTAGGGGTAGGATCAGGGTTTTGTCCTTGCCATTATAGAAAGACAACCAATTCAATCCCATCAAACCCAAGGATGGCGGATTATGCTTGCAAAAACCAAGTCATCCACTGCTGGATGCTGTCGGGGTCTACTGCTGGTGTCACACCTTACTATTATATCCACTTAGGTTTCATTTAAAACCACTTTAGACCACATTGGATGGTCTTGGGCTCAATTTTCACCTTAAAAAATGCTAAATTTCGGATTTTTACTGTTTACCAGGTAAAAATCCAGTTTTTCTGGCCCAACTTCAAAAATTCATAACTTATTCCACAAAATCAAAATGGGGTGATTCAAAATTCTACTTAAATATATTTAAGTTCTCTTTCAAGAAAAAATAATCTCATGATCCAATTCCTTATGAAAAAGTGTCAGGTTTTTGTGAAATGCAACACTATCCATTTGCCAAAACCCTTTTTCCTAGATTCTGACCTTTAAATTTGAAAAATCATTAAAATTCGTATACTTGGCCATTTTTAACGTATTAGCTATCAAATTGAAGCTCAGGATGTTATCTATATTCATACCAAATTTGTGATTAAACGCGTTCAGGAGTATAATCAAAAAGTTGTACAAATATGGCAGTGTCAGTGTGCTTACAGCACTGTCAGCTTAATATATACATAACAAAAAGGGTCCACAAATTTATGGCAAAACACCATACTTTAGCCTCCAATCTGTAGCTTGCTCATAGTAGTTTCAGGCCCTAAAATGTTAATTATATTTGGGGGATGAGATTTTAAGAAATCGCAGTGGCAAGATCAATCAACCAAACATTAACATGCATCATTATAAAAGCATTTCAACATTAGCTATCATAGGAGAACTAATCTTTTATAAATAGGCAACCTCAACATGCAAGGCCATGGCAACAAATGCAAGGAGCAACCATATCACAACATCATAGTTCAACCATATAATAGCAAGCATACATGCCATGAATAACAATGCAAAGTTAACATTAATGGCTAATTAGATCCCACTACCTTAATCCAATGCTTTTTGTTTTTCTTGTTGTTCCTTCTTGCTTCCACAAGTACCAAACCCTAACATGGCAATACACAAAAAGGGTAGCAAGAATCATCAACCATTCCTCATAAAATCAATAACATATCTCAAGTAACTCTTAAACCCCTTAAAGCTTCCATCTTTGTTCTTGGATTTTTAGAGTTGGTTTCCATAAACCCTAAAAATTCCCTCTTGACTCAACCCACATGATTTTTCATGTAGATTCCAAATATTTACTTGGATTTAACAAAATAAATTTTCCTCTTCCAGTTTCAGCTTGGTCGAACCCTTAGGGTTTAAAACCCAAAATTGCAAATTTGATTCTATGGCTTCCAACTTTTGTTCTTTAGGTTTACCCTACACCATTTTTCATTTTGAACACAATGGAAGCCTCAAAATTTGAAAAACACATTCTAGGTTTAGATCTTGCTTTGGCCGAAGTAAATCTCAAGCAACATAGCAAAGGAAACACTTCAAAATCAGCTTATAAACTCTTGTAACCACTAGGATCTAACATGATTTGAAGTGTTCTAGCAAGATCTAACAACCAAACTCCCTCCCCTACACAAGAAGCATTTCGGCCAGCACTCAAAGAGGAAGAGAACGAGAAAATTCTAACCATACAACTCAAGCAAACAAGGCAAGGAACAACTTAGAACTAAAAACTTACCTTGGATCTCACTTGTATGCTTAAAGTTGATGCCTTTCTCTTGGATTTCCTTCGAACTCTCTCTTTTTCCCTCTCTTCATGCCTTGCACGAAATATGGATCAAATTTAGGGGGAGGAGAAGCTCATTCAATGCACCAAAATATCCCACCAACCATCATTAATGAGGAGCCAAGTGTCAAGTGCCTAATTAGTCTTAAACCTCTCTCTTAATTAACTTAAATCATAATGTAATTAAATTCCAAAGTCAAGATCCTCTCCATTGGTGGCTTGACACTTGGAAAGCTTTAATTACCATCCATTAGAGGCTTCACACATGGCTAAGTGTGAACCATTTGAATTGCAAGACTCTAGTCTTGCTTTATCGGTGCATTTTTACTCCGGGTTTAACTTCTTTTCTATAATTACAGTACTCTGGCCTCTGTAATTATTTTTTGTCAGATCTATAAATTATTCTCCTCATTTTTATCTTTCCAAATTGCCCTCTTTGTCTCAAATTTAATTTTCCAATAATAAATTAAAAAGGAAAACTAATTTCCTTCTCTTTAGTGATTTTTCCACTTTTCTGAGGAATTGGGAAAAATCTTGGATACTTGAGGGTCTTATTTTAATTTCATAATTTCTTATAATTCCTTGGGATATCATAGGAATTTTCTTGGGATTTTATTCTTCTTAAAAATATTTATTTGGAATTTTCCAAATAAAGACCTTAAACTAGCTTAAATTGCCCTTAAATTCCTTTGTAATTTCTCTAAGGGCAAATTGGTCATAAAACCAATTTTATAATCCCCTATAATTTTCAAGGAACATTGTCCTTATTTTTTTCCTTAATTTTTTGAGACTCAAATTATTTTTCCATAATTATTCTTAACCAATTTTTTCTTAATTAGTCAAACTTTTCATAATTGGCTTGAAAAATTATAATAATTATTTTCCACCAAAATTCTTCTATTTCTCCTTGTCATTTTTGGCCTTTAAATATTTAGGAATATTCTTATTCCTAATTGCCATATTACTGGATGTGACAGCTGGCATTGCTGATCTAGGCAAATGTTCTGTTGATTGTGCTACTGGGGTTTCTTCCTCTGGTTGCCTCTTATCGAGGTTAGCCACTGTCACTGCTACCGCTCCTACTATTGCAGTGTCTCTTTCTTGTTCCTGGCTAGCTTGTGCCGCTCTCATCCCTTCAATAGCCTTTTATTACGATTCTAAGCGTTCTAAAATTAATCATAGCAGATTGGGAGGCACCTTTATGTCGTGTCTTAAGGGTCTCTCCAACAAAGTATTTTATCAGTTCTAACCAATACGCTAACTAAACGGATAGCATATCTGAGGAACAAGAAATAAATAATATGCTTGGATTTCATTTAATAACATATGCATTCATAATATATCATTCAAGCATCAGTCATCAGTCACAGCAATATAGTTTAGCATTCATAGCCATCTTACAAACGTACATAGCCATCAAACATGCCAGACTAACCTACTCAGGTTAGCTATATCAAAACAAGTCCTACCTCAGTTTTACGAGGATCTGACTATCTAAAAATAGTGAATCTTAACAAAGTTTTCAAGGTGCCGGATGTAATCCTCAACATCTAAATCCACTATCTGATTAAGGTGACAGAACTCATATACTTAGAAGGGTAAATATGGAAGCATGTCCGTCATCGTATAGATCCAGTCCTTGGTGTCTAGATAAGGGTTACCCAGTCCTTGAGTCTGATATAACACCTTTACTGCCTAAAGGTATTTTAGGTAAATGTTTAGGTCTTGCTGATCCTCATCTTTCCTAATATGTTGACCCAAGAATTCCAACTTCTCTCTCAGCTAATCTTGACTACGGATCTTAGGCTCAGTCAGAACAGGGATAGGTATTGTAGGTGTTGGGGGTATCCCTGGCTTGGTACTAGGTCCGGGGATATCGCTTGGGTGTACACTTAGGGTAATAAGCTGTCTGCGAGACTAAATGTCAAAACTAGGTTCCATTGGTTCCTGATACAAATCAGTTGTGGATCCACCGGGTCACTAGGTACAGGAAGGTGCATTAAATCCTTAACAGTAACCCCTAAAAGGTTGACCCTATGCTCTGGATAATTGTTGGACCCTTTTGTTAAATATCCTGGGCTAGCAATCCCCATAGTCCATCCCACTAGATCCTCTTTGGTGAGATCATTCATGTTAACAGCCCAATCACTGACTGACTTCTCAGATCTAGCATCCCAATTCATTGTGTTTTCCATCTCAATTCCTGCAAAGGTTTGTCAGTTTCTCCTTAACTAACCCCGATATTTAACGCATAAACTCAAGCAGAGGGTTCTATCCTATGCTCGAACCTCCGCTTTGATACCAAAAATATCACACCTTACTATCGTATCGTCTTAGGGCTTAAGCAAAACCATTTTAGACTACATTGGATGGTCTTGGCTAAAAAATCCATGGAAAACACTAATCTTCAGATTTTTACTATTCATCGGGTAAAAATCTAGTTTTCTGGCCAACTTCAAAAATTCATAACTCAATCTAGAAAAAATAAAATGGAGTGGTTCAAAATTCTATAAAAAGTTCTTTGAATGCTCTTTCAATGAAAAATAATCTTGTGAACCAATTCCATTTGAAAAAGTATCAAGTTTTTGTAAAAATCAACCCTGTCCATTTAGCAAAAATCTTTTTTCCAGATTCTAGACCTTAAATTTGAAAAATCATTAAAAATTGTGTAGTAGGCCATTTTTAACGTGATACCTATCAATTTGAAGTTCACGACGTCAAATTTAAGTATATCAAATTTTATGCAGAAATTCATTCGGTAACTTAATAAAATGTGGCTCTAATTTGGCATCCTGCTTAGGGATTACAGCTCCAACCACACATGCTTATACATAATCAAATATAAATGTTTCCTCGTGGTTCATCACCATATTTATCCTTGGATTTGCAGCCTCCCTTTTGATGATTCAGTCCCTAAAATGTTAAGTTACATATGGGGGATGAGATTTCAATGAAATCCCAGTAGCAAGATCAATCAACCAAAACATCAACATGCATCAATTACAAGCATTACAACCTTTGCTATTAATAGGAAATTACTTTACCCATACATGTAGCACTCTAACATGCAATAGCCAAGGCACATAAAGCAAGGAGTATAGCTACACAATCATCATCATCATCATCATCTAGTTCAACCACATAATAGCACATGAAATTGCATAGCAATCAATGCAACACTCAACATAAAGGTTAATTAAATCTTACTACCTTGATCCAATGCTCTTTGTGTCACACCTTACTATTATATTCACTTAGGTTCCTTTCAAAACTATTTTAGATCATATTGGATGGTCTTGGGCTCACTTTACCACTTTTAAAAAAACGCTAAATTTCGGATTTACTGTTTATCAGGTAAAAAACCAGTTTTTCTGGCCCAACTTCAAAAATTCATAACTTATTCCAAAAAACTCCAATTGGGGTGGTTCAAAATTCTATTTAATATAATTTAAGTCCTCTTTCAAGGAAAAATAATCTTGAGATCCAATTCTTTATGAAAACGCGTCAGGTTTTTGTGAAATACCGCACTGTCTATTGCCAAAATTTCTTTTTCCCAGATTCTGACCTTTAACTTTGGAAAATTATAAAAAATCGTATACTTGGCCATTTTTAACATAGCTATCAATTTGAAGTTCAGGATGTTATCTTTCATCATGTCAAATTTCATGATTAAATGCATTCAAAAGCATAATCAAAAGGTCATGTGAACCAGGAAGTGTCAGTGTGCTTACAGCACTGTTAATATAATATGTACACAACCAAAATGGTTTGTGGCTAAACCCCACAAATTAGCCTTCAATCTGTAGCTTTTCCTGGATGATTCATGACCTAAAATTTAGATTGCATTTATGGAATGAGATTTCATGGAAATCCCAGTAGCAAATTAACCAACCATAGCACCAAGCAAGCATCATATTATGCATAATCACATTAGCTACTATTGGTGAACTAGCATGCTTATCTTTTGGCAAACTCAATCATGCAAAGGCCAAAGCAAGAAACTACAAAGAGCAACCACATAACAATCAAGAAAGCTCAACCACAATAATAGCAATTAGCCATGCAATAATTAATAATGCTAGTTAGTGGTAGTAGCTAGGTTTAACTTACTACCTTGCTCCAAAAGCTTGAGGTTTCTTTCTTTCTCCTCTTTTCTTTCACAAATATCAAACCCTAACCATGCAATCCATCAAAAAGGGCAGCAAGAATCATTATCCAACCAAGAAAAAGCAAGAACATAAATCAAAAATGATTCTTGATCCATAAAGCTCCCTCCTTTGTTCACCATTTTTGGACTTGTTTCTTTTAAACCCTAAAAATCACTTCTTGACTTACTCCTACATGGTTTTTTATGTAGATTCCAAATATGTGCTTAGATCTAGGAAAATCAAATTGCTTCTTTCAGCTACCCCTTGACCGAACCACTAGAGGGTTTAAACCAAAAATCACAACTTTGTTTTAAAACTTCCAACACTTGTTCTATTTGGTTTACCCTACACCATATCTTCTTTTAAGCATCATGGAGGCCTTAAAACATTGAAAAACTCATCCTAGGGTTCAGTCAACCACTTGGCCGAAAATAACACTCAAAGAAACAACCATGAAAAATGCTTTAAAACAACCTATACTCACTTGCAAACACTAGGATATAACTTGTGTGGATGTGTCTTAGCAAGTGTGATGAACAAAACTTCCTTCCCCTCAAGATAAACCAGTTCGGCCAGCCATTAAAGGAGGGAAGAACAGATTTTTCAACCACAAAAAGGGAAGAAAAGAAAGCAAGAACACATCTAGAACCATGAACTCATCTTAGATCTTTGATTGTATGACCAAAGGTGCTTGCTTTCCCTTGCTTTTCTCTCAAAACTCTCTCTTTTCTCTCCCTTTCCTCTCTTGCACGAAATGGATCTGAATTAGGGGGAGGAATGGCTTTCTCTTCAAGCCAGAATATCCCAACTACCATCCTTTAATGCTTTGATACATCCTTTAATGTTATGCCATGTGTCAAGTGCTTACTTAATCTTTCATAATTAACAAAATCCAAAAGAAATTAATTACCAAAGTCAAAATCCTCTCCATTTGAGGAGTGACACTTGGCAAGTCCAAATCCTCTCCATCAAGAGCTTGACACATGGCTCAATATGATCCATTTGATTTGCAAGACACTAGTCTTGCTTTATTAGTATACTTTGGCTTGAGTTTAACTTCTTTTCTACAATTATAGTAATTTGGCCTCTGTAATTATTTTTTGTCAGATCCTTAATTTATTCTTCTTATTTTTATCTTCTCAAATTTTCCTCTTTGCCTCAAAATTAATTTCCTAATAATTAAATAAAAGGAAAATTAATTTCCTTCTCTTTAGGGATTTTTCCACTTTTCACAAGTATTTGGAAAAATCTTAGATACTTGAGGGTCTTCATTTAATTCCATAATCTCATATAATTCCTTGGGGTCTCATAGGAATTTTCTTAGAATTTTATTCCTCTTAAAAATATTTATTTGGAATTTTCCAAATAAAATCCCTTAATTTGCCTAAATCACCCCTTTAAATTTCTCTTATAATTTCTCTAAGGGTAATTTAGTCATAAAACCAACTTTATAATTCCATATAACTCTCAAGGGATATTATCCTTATTTTGTCTTAATTTTTCAAGGCTTAGAAATATTTTTCCATAATTACATTTGAATAATTTTTCTTAATTAGTCAAATTCCTATAATTGGCTTGGAAAATTACTGCAATTATTTTCCACCAAAATTCTTGTACTTCTCCTTATCATTTTAATCCTCAATAATTTGAGAATATTTCTTATTTCTAATTATCATAATACTGGATGTGACGCTTTGATTTTTTTGTTCTTCTTTCTTGCTTCCACAAATGCCAAACCCTAACATGGCATTCCACAAAAGGACAGTAAGAATCATCAACCATTCCATAGAAAAATCAACAACATAACTCAAGGATAACCTTTGTCCCTTAAAGCATCCACCTTTGTTCTTTAAATTTTAGAGTTTGTTTCCTTAAACCCTAAAAATTCCCTCTTAACTCATTCGTACATAATTTTTCATGTAGATTCCAAATATCTACTTGGATTTAACAAAATAAAATTCCTTCTTTCAGTTTTGAACTAACCGAGCCATTAGGGTTCATTATCCAAAAATTGTAACTTTGATTCTATGGCTTCCAACACTAGTTCTTTAGGTTTATCCTACACCATTTTTCGTTTTGAGCACAATAGAAGCCTTAAAAATTTGAAAAATAGATCCTAGGGTACAGTTCTTGCTTTGACTGAAATGAACTTTAAGAGAGATATCAAAGAAAACACTTCAAAACAACCTACAACCACTTGCAATCACTAGGATCTATCATACTTTGAAGTGTTCTAGCAAGATTTAATAACCAACTCCCTCCCCTGCTCAAAGAGCATTTCAGCCAGCACCTAAAGAGAGAATAAACTGAATTTTTCAGCCATCAAACTCAAGAGAAACAATCAAAGAACAACATAGAATCAACTACCAACCTTAACTCCAAGCTTTCCTGATCCAAAGTAGTTGATTCTTCCTTGTTTCCACCTCAAGCTCTCTCTTTTTCCCTCTCTTCTTGCCTTGGCCGAACCACTAATCAGATTTAGCGGGGAGGAAGAGCTCATTAAGTGCACAAAATATCCCACCCCCACCAACATTTAATGCTATGCCATGTGTCAAATGCTTACTTAGTCTTAATCCTCTCTTAATTAACTTAATGCCAAATGAAATTAATTTCAAAAGTCAAGATCCTCTCTATTGGTGGCTTGACACTTGGAAACTTTAAATCCCCTCCATTGGTGGCTTGACACATGGCCAAATGTGAACCATTTGAATTGCAAGACTCTAGTCTTGTTTTATCGGTGCACTTTGACTTCGAGATTAACTTCTTTTCTATAATTACAGTGCTCTAGCATCTGTAATTATTTTCTGTTAGATCCATAAATTATTCTCCTCATTTTTATCTTTCAAACTTGCCTTCTTTGTCTCCAATTTAATTTTTCAATAATTAATAAAAAAGAAAAACTATTTTCCTTCTCTTTAGTATTTTTCCACTTTTCACAGGGATTGGGAAAAATCTTGGATACTTGAGGGTCTTATTTTGATTCCATAATCTCTTATATTTCTTGGGATATAATAATAATTTTCTTGGGATTTTATTCTCCTTAAAAATATTTATTTGGAATTTTCCAAATAAAGGACCTTAACTAGCTTAAATCGCCCTTAAATTCCTTTGAAATTTCTCTAAGGGCAATTTGTCACATCCAGTAATATGAAATTAGGAATAAGGATATTCCTGAGTATTCAAGGGTCAAAGAAAGACAAGGAGAAATAGGAGAATTTTGGTGGAAAATAATTATTATAATTTTCCAAGCCAAATTATGAAAAGTTGATTAATTAAGGAAAATTGGTCAAGAATAATTATGGAAAAATATTTCAAGTCTTAGAAAATTAAGGAAAAATAAGGACAAGGTTCCTTAAGAATTATATGGGATTATAAAATTGGTTTTATGACCAAATTGCCCCTAGAGAAATTACAAAGGAATTTAAGGGCAATTTAAGCTAATTTAAGGTTTTTATTTGGAAAATTCCAAATAAATATATTTAAGGGATTAAATTCCAAGAAAATTCCTCGGATATCCCAAGGAATTATAAGATATTATGAAATTAAAAGAAGGCCCTCTAGTATCCAAGATTCTTCCTGATTCCTCTGAAAAGTGGAAAAAAACCACTAAAGAGAAGGAAATTAGTTTTCCATTTTATTTAATTATTGGAAATTTAATTTCAGACGAAGAGGGAAATTTGGGAAGATAAAAATGAGGAGAATAATTTATAGATTAGATAGAAAATAATTACAGGGGCCAGAGCACTGTAATTATAGAAAAGAAGTTAAACCCAGAGTAAAAGTGTACCGATAGAGCAAGACTAGAGTCTTGCAATTCAAATGGCTCACACTTAGCCATGTGTCAAGCCTTTAATGGATGATAATTAAATCTTTCCAAGTGTCAAGCTACCATTGGAGAGGATCTTGACTTTGGAATGTAATTATATTATGAATTAAGTTAATTAAGAGAGAGGTTTCAAGAAGGCTTAGGCATTTGACACTTGGACTTTCATTAAATGCGGTAGATGAGATATTTTGAGAGCATTAATGAGCTCATCTCTCCCCTAAATCAGATGGGAATTTCGTCCAAGGCAAAGAGGAGAGGAAAAGAGAGGGTTTTGGAAGGAGAACCAAGGAAAGCTATCAACGTTGGTCATCAATCAAGGATTTAAGGTGAGATCTTGGTTCTAGATGTGTTCTTGTCTTGTTTTCCTTCTCTTTTAAGGTTGAAAAATCTGTCTTCTCTCCCTTTTGATGGCTGGTCGAAATGGTTGATGAGTGGGAAGGGAGTTTGGTTGTTAGATTTTGTTAGAACACCTCAAAGTATGGTAGATCCAAGTGGTTTAATGTGTTGTTTTGAGAAGTTTTTCATGGTTATTTCTTTGAGTATTATTTTTGGCGAAAGAAAGATATGAACCCTAGGAGATGTTTTTCAGAGTTTTGAGACTTCTAATGTGTTCAAAATGAAAAATAGTGTAGGCTAAACCGAAAGAACAAAGGTTAGAAGCCATAGTATCAAAGTTGCAATTTTTGGGTTTCAAACCCTAAGGGTTCGGTCAAACTGAAAATGAAGGAAGGAGATTTTTTTTGTTAAATCCAAGTAGATATTTGGAATCTACATGAAAAATCATGTAGGGTTGAGTCAAGAAGTGATTTTTAGGGTTTATGGAAACCAACTCTAAAAATCCAAGAATAAAGATGAAAGCTTTAAGGGGTTAGAAATTATTTGAGTTATGTGTTGATTTTTATGAGGAATGGATTGGTGACTCTTGCTGCCATTTTTATGTGGATTACCATGTTAGGGTTTGGCACTTGTGGAAGCAAGAAGGAACAACAAGAAAACAAAAAAGCATTGGATTAAGGTAGTAGGATCTATTAGCCATTAATGTTATCTTTGCATTGTTATTTATGGCATGTATGCTTGCTATTATATGTTGAACTATGATGTTGTGATATGGTTGCTCCTTGCATTTTTTGCCATGGCCTTGCATGTTGAGGTTGCCTATTTATCAAAAGATTAGTTCTCCTATGATAGCTAATGTTGAGATGCTTTATAATGATGCATGTTAATGTTTGGTTGATTGATCTTGCTACTGGGATTTCTCAAAATTCCATCCCCCAAAAATAATCTAACATTTTAGGGCCTGAAACTACTATGAGCTAGCTGCAGATTGGAGGCTAAAGAATGGTGTTTTACCACAAAATTTTGTGAACTTATTTGGTTATGTACATATTACACCAACAGTGCTGGATGCACACTGACCCTGTCTGATTCACGCAAATTTTTGATTATGCTCCTGAACGCTTTAAATCATAAAATTTGGTATGATGAAAGATAACGTCCTGAGCTTCAAATTGATAGGTAATATGTTAAAAATGGCCAAGTATACGATTTATAATGATTTTTTAAAGTTAAAAGTCAGAATCTGGGAAAAAAGGTTTTTGGCAAATGGACAGTGTTGCATTTCACAAAAACTGACACTTTTTCCTAATAAATTGGATCATGATATTATTTTTCCTTGAAAGAGGGCTTAGAGATCTTTAAATAGAATTTTGAACCGCCCCAATTGGAGTTTTGTGGAATAAGTTATGAATTTTTGAAGTTGGGCCAGAGAAACTGGATTTTTACCCGATGAACCGTAAAAATCCGAAAATCAGCGTTTTTCCATGTATTTTTAAGCCTAAGACCATCCAATGTGGCCTAAAATGATTTTAATTAAATCCTACATGGATCTAATAGTAAGGTGTGACACAATTTGGTCATAATACCAATTTTATAATCTCATATAATTCTCAAGGAACATTGTTTGTATTTTTTCTTAATTTTCTAAGGCTTGAAAATATTTTTCCATAATTATTCTTGACCAATTTTCTTTAATTAGTCAAAATTTCATAAATGGCTTGGAAAACTATAATAATTATTTTCCACCAAAAATCTTCTATTTCTCCTTGTTATTTTTACCCTTAATTATTTAGAAATATTTCTTATTCCTAATTACCATAGTACTAGATGTGACACCTTTTGGATTTAATTCATTCTTTTTTAAGTGTTTTTAATGACTCTTACTGATTTTCATTTACCTTGGATTGTGAAGAGCTAGATACTATGAGAAGTTATTTTGATGTTATAGGTAAATGAATGGATCTGGAGAACTGAGGAAGGAGTCAAGGACCTTTAAAAGCATCATAGGAAGCCTAAAGTGAAGAAGGATGAAGAAATCCAAGCCAAGAGAAGAACCTAAACTAATCACCTTCACTAGACCACCATTACCGCAGCACAAATATGGCTTTGTCGCGGTGAAGCCTTCAACTCTCGGTAGCACCTCTTGGTATCACTTCGCCATGGTGAAGTATTTAGCTGGCCATGATGATGAAACATCTCAGACAACAAAAGGCAGAGTTTCATTTAGCTGACATTGTGGGCTTCCAAATTAGGTTAAATGCACAAACTTTGATACAATCAACAGTCAGACTCTACCTAGATTTGGCCTCCATCAATTCCTCTCAACTCTCTACCATTTTCATTCAAAAATTATTCAATTTTACCTCATTCCAACATCAATCTCTCAATTCTAACCTTAGGCAAGTCACATATTACATGCTTATCGCTTGTTTTTATTATTTGGTTTTTTATTCATTTGAGTTTCAAAATTGGATTTCTGTTTTCATTTCATATCATAGTTCAAACATTAAAAATCTATTGGGTTTTACTAAAATTTTGAAAATAGGAAAAAGTTTCCCATATAAAACCAATTATTCTTTACTATTCCATCTCTACATCACCTTTCCATATCCATTTCATCATCCATGGCTGTCAAGAGTACAGAAATTGATTGGAGCAAGATTGAAGCTATAAGTGGCTGAAGTTGGTGATCTTGGTGGTTTCTATTTCAATCTTTGTGGTTATATGTATTTGAACTTCTAGATTTAGGGTTGAATGCTATATTACCACTTTGGATGACTGATCAGTCTTCCCTTATGATTGATTTATTTGTATTTGAATTGAATGATACAATGTGTTTTTGGTATATGACTTTATCTCTTACCACTGGGTTTAATTGATTGCAATGATTATTGTTAGGTGATTGATTGCCATTAACTCTTGTATGCTGATCAGTAACTAGGAGAAGGATTGAATCATCTTCTTCATTTACACACTAAGTGGTTTTCACAATAGTGTTTTGAAAAAGTGTTGATTCATTTTGATCAAAGTGGTTTTCACTAATTCAAGCATTGGACCTAAATGATCATTTAGGGTTTCAATTCAGACTTAGTGGTTTTAAACTCCTAATTATTTTGAAAGAGTAAGGATAGCTCAATCCCCATTGCCAAAGTCATTTTTATTGAATCCCTTTAATCCAAATCATCCTTTTGCATTGCCTTTATAACAAAAAACCCCAAAAATAAGTATTTTCTCTGCATTGATCTTTTATTTCTCAATCTGATTTTAAATAACCAAATCCCACTTTTACAAGCTTCCTTAAACACTTAGCCATTAGATTTTGTCACACCTCTTTTATTATCATATTATACGTCAATTGGACCCATATAATCCATTTCCCATGGCTCAAGAATGAAAATTTTCAAGTTTGAAATTTTCCATTTCCATACTGTCCGTACACTGTTCACATTTTTCTAGGCCAAATTTTGAAAATTCATAACTAAATATAGAAAAATTAAAATGAAGTGGTTCTAATTTCTACTTAAAGCTTGTCATGTCCTTTATCAAGGAAAAATACTGATTAGACATATCCATCTGAAACAGAGCTAGACAATTCGACAAGTTGTATTGTTCATTTGGTTAATTTCTGAATTTTCAGTATTTTAGCCCAACTTTGGGAGGGCATAACTCTTAGCACAAAAATCCAATTTTAGTGATCTACCACTTGTTTTAAAGCTAAAAATGAGCTCTATAAGACTGCCAAATGTCATCCAAATTCATCCATTTTCTTATTATTTTATGTGCCATAAAATTGGGACTATTTAGGGAAATTTTATCCCCTAATTCCATTTTTCTTGAATTTTGATTCCTTTTCCTTGCATTACTTCATACTAGCAATCCATCATCCATAATTCTAGCATCCAAGCACATTACACAAATATAGACATAACATAATATCATTCATAATCCATTACAGCATCATCACATAGTTTGTCAAAATATTACATAACATCATATAACATTAAATAATCCATAATGTTCCTTCATCCCAATATCAATTCCTTGCCCTTATCCATGGATGAGCCACTCCCTATTTAGTACATAAATTGATATAGGAGGAATGAGATTTCACAGAAATCTCAGTAGCAAATGAACTATAATTATCATGTAAATCAATCAAGATACAATGTGACATGTTACAAAACTTCAAGACATCCTCAAGCCATATAAAATCATATTTAACATCATGCTAGGAGAGGAACATCAACACTTCCACATTGACTTAATTCTATGCATTTGGCCAAAGCACAAACCAAGGTCATCCAACCAACAATAACCATAACACAAGTTCCTCAATCCAAGCAAACAACATAATCACATTAACAAGCAAGATAAACAATCTAATTATAACTCAATGTTACCTTTTAACACTTGACAATTTTGGCCTCCTCAAGGAGTTATAATTCTTCTTGATTCCTCCTCACAAAACCTATTGATTCAAGCATGAATACAAGCTACATTAACAACTACACAACTTAAACATAACACTTTAACTTCAACCTACACAATTTTCCCACTTTTTCTTTGATTTTTAACAATATTGTTCCTCCTTTGGAAACAATGACCTCTTGGCTCAATCCTACACAATTTTTCATGAGGAATTCAAATACCTAATCAATTTTACAAAAATCAAACTCATTCCCTATCAAGCTAATTTGGCCGAATAGGGTTATATGACTTTTCAAAAATTCTATTTTGATTCCAATGATTTTTCACACTTCCCTTTAGTATATCCCAACACACAAAACACATTTTAAACCCATTGGAATCATCAAATTGATACAAAACAAACTGTTGTACCATAAACACCCCTTGGTCGAAATGAATAATATAGGACCTTGGGTTGACTTTCTTTCAAAAACCACTCCATACATCACTTAAACAAGCTTATTCCAAGCTGCCACTTAAGGGGGTACTTGGCAGCCATCAAGCAAGAACCCTTAAGATCTATCCATGTGGCTTTTTACTAGAATTTTCCAAGCTTTATCCATAAATTTGGATTTTATTTTAATTAAAATGATAGGGTCTATGTAACATCCAAACTTTTAGGCCTAGAAGTACCAGAAATTGCCTGAATTGGATAGGCTACTAGAATTTTTTTTGAGCAGAAGTTCCAAAGATGAGAAAGGAAGTCAAAGCAGTTTCAGGGACTAAATTGCAAAGTGAAAGTTTTCAGGGGCTTAAGTATAATCAAGTTAGAGGCTCCAGTAAAGTCTCGAAGGCCTAGAGAGAGAAAAGAGGCTAGATACAGGCCAAAGGTTAAGTTAGAAACCTCAAAAAGAGGATTATATGAAGCTAAGTCCAAGCAGGGACTAAACTGTAAATTCAGAAAGTTATGACCAACAGGGGTAAAATGGAAGAGTATACAAAGAATTCCAAGAAAATCTCAAAAAATGGAAAATAATATTCTAAGGCTCTTCTGTGAAGAGAAAAGATGAAAAAACCCCTGAGACCGCTTAAATGGAATTTATGAGGTTAAGGCCGATAAAAAACATGATTTGAGAGGTAATTATTTAAAATAGCAAGAGACCTCAAAAATGTATACAAAAATGAGGTTAAATGGCTGAAAGGTTGGACTAATTTATAAAATTAGTCTCGCAACCTAAAGGCTAGTGGAATGGCTCTAATAAATTAAAAAGCCGGTTATGCCGACAAAAGGGTATTTTGGTAAATGAATTTTATGCAAGACTTAAAGAAAGTGTTATGGCCTAAGAAAATTCATAGATTTCTCTAGAATTAAAGGAAATTTATGGAGTAGATAGAAGAATTTTCTGAGCTCCGGAAGGCCATAAAGAAAGCCGGAAAAACATGGGCCAAGTAAATTCGGAGGAAACTTATGAAACAAGTTTGATCCAACGGCTAGGATCTAATCTCCCTTCTCCTCCACCACATTCTTGACACTTGGCATCTTCTAGAAGAATGAGGTAAGCATGATGTAAGAAAGTGATGCAATGATGATGCAAAAGTCCACTTGAACTTCCTAGATTGCCCTTACTCCTTCTTCTAGCTACCAAGGGCATTTTTGGTCCATTCAAGCCAAATTTTTTGCTATAAATAGCCCTCCCTCCTTCGTATTTTCAACCAAGCTGAAGAACACTAGGGGAAACTCTTGCAATTTTGATTCTTGAAGCTTAAATCAAGAGGAAGACACCTACTTTGATCAACTAAGTTTAGATCTAAGGTTAGTAAGTTGTTTCCTCTTGTTTCTTGCTTTGAATCTTTGGTTTTTACGGTTGAAAAGTTTGGTTTCCCTTAGGGCAAGGTGCTGGCCAAAAATAATAAGAGTTAAAGGAGGATGATTTTGATGTTAAACTTGGTTAGAACACATTGACTAGAGGTTGTTTAAAGTGGATCTATGTGGAAATCGGAAGAATTATGTGATGATTTGATGCCTGTTTCAAATAAGTTACTTTTTGTATCTGATTCTGAAATTTGGTATGCTTAAAGTACACTCTGTAAGCTTTAAATCCATGGGTATAAGACTTCATTTGGATATGTGTATGATTTATGGTGATTTTTCAAAGTTAGAGTTTGAAATCTGGAAACAGTGTTGAACTTTTGGAAGAGTGTCAAGTTCTGTACAATTCTGGTACTGTTAAGTGTAGAATTGGTTCCTAAAATTTTTTCCTTTAAATTTAACTTAAGAAGCTTTCAGTGAGACTTGGAACCATTGAATTTTTATTTTTCTAGAATTAATTATGAATTTTCAAAGTTGAGCAAAAATTTTGGTGTTTGTTTCTGCGTGAATAGTACCTGCGAACCAAAATTTCCAAATTTGATATTCTTGAATCTAAAGCCATCTAAAGTGGTCCTAATTGAGAAGAAATAGATTTTAAGGATGGAAAATGATGAGATTTATGTGAGAAAAGCTAGAAAGGAAACCCTAGAAGCAAGAGAAAGGGGTTAAGGTTCAAGAGAGCTAGTCTTGAACTTTATGTAATCTAGAGGTCCTAATGGATTGTATGATCAATGTGACTATGTTTAGGACTTTTGGAACATCCAAGAGGATGTTTGGTGATGTTGACCAAATGCCACATGGTTAGAAAGTCAAGGGAGTCAAAGAAAAAGTAAGAGGAAAGCTTGAGGTGCAAGGTAGTGAACTTACCTATTGTCATTGCTTGATGTTGTATGCTTGTGTGTTGCCGTGTACATGTTATTGAATGTTATTGTGACATGTTTTAGCTGCTGTAATTGGTATTCATGATGAGTAGATTATGTCGCCATGGCCATGCATCAAGAAGTTAGCTTTGAGCATACTAATATGTCACTAATTAACAAGAGAATAAACAAGTTATGTGTAGTGTATTAGCATCCATCTAGCATGATTAATATGGTTATTGTTTGCTACTGAGATTCCCCCAAATCTCACCCCTCCCTAATCAACCATTTAGATCAATCATCAATGGGCATTATGGCATGAGAGCAAGGAGAAGAAAGCGGACAAGTATTGACGTTAATGATTAAGATTATGTTCAATGTATAAATTTCTCCTATGTTGTAATTTATGTTATGAATGCCATCAATTCAGTGTGTGTGTTTATAATGTTTATGGCATGAATAAAAGT